>NW_026614881.1:0-97054 GCF_030052815.1 Hevea brasiliensis | reverse complement strand
CAGCTCATAAATTTTAAATTCTTAAAAGTATTAAAATTTTATTTATTTAGTGAATCATGCATTAACTTTTTAAAAGTTAAGAATTTCATAAATAATTTACTTGTTGATAAATTACTTTGTAAATGTGAAGTCTTAAAAATTAGGCCATTTGAACTAAATGAAGTCGTGCAAAAGTAATCGGTAAAATGTTTAATTTCACTTTTATATTTATTGAAAAAATTTAATTTAATTTATATTTAATTTTTTATTTAAATTAATTTAAAATTTTTAATTTAAATTTAATTTTAATTAAAAATTAAAATTTATAAATTAAATTTCTTAATTTTTTGATTTAAATAAAAAAATTAAAAAATTTAATATCTTAATTTTAAGACTAAATTTCATAATTTCTTAATTTAAATCTAAAAATTAAGAAATTTAATTTCTCAATTTTTTTTATTTTTGAGTAAATTAAATTTAAATTGAAATAAATAAATTAAATTAAATAAAAAATTAAAAATTAATTAAATTAAACTTCATTAATAAATATAAAAATATAATTGGGCCTAAAGTAATTTATGATGTGTCCATTGCCATTGAATTGAATCCCTTTTTTTTTCTTTAATATAATGAAAATTTTTTAAAAAACTAAAATTGTTGATTGTAATATCCCATCAAGTAGAATGATATTAAAAAAATAATTGATTTTTTTTTTCCCGAGAATATCACATTTAATAGAGTTCAAATATTAAAAAAAATTAAAACTTAATCCAAATGAAATATTCTAATTTCGAATATATTTTATTAAATTAGCTCTAAATAAATTGAATCATTGATCTTTCTTTCTTCTCTCGTATTTTTAATATAGTATTCATTCATAATATAAATTACCCCCTTCTCTCACAGTCAACCTGCTACACGCCGTGCCTCATGCGAATATTGTCTCAATGGCCTAAGAGGAAGAAGATAGCCACAATAACAATAATAGTTGGCACACACACACACATAATGCCAATAACAATAATAATAATTGCAAAAGTATAGGATAAATAAGTGTTATCAGCTAATTAATCAGCTTCTTTAATTTTAGGTAGTACTAGAACGTTTATTTTTGAGAATTATGAAATTTCAGATCTTACTAAAAATTAATTATAAAAAAAAAAAAAGAAAATAATCCTTACATCTGTAACATTTTATGGAATGTAAGTAATTACAAGTATATATACTGCAATCCATAATGATGCAAGTTGTCTTTACAACTCCACTTTAAGTATGTAAACTCCATCTCTTCTAACTTTAGAATAGAAAACTTCCCATCAAATTACTTTTGCTTTATATCCTATATCTTCAATTATCTTAACTTATTATATATCCAATCCTCAATCTATCCAATTTTTTTTTTTTTTTTTTTAAATTGGCTCTAACTGGAAACTCAAATTTAAGAACTCACAATTTTAAAGATAATTTCAAAGGTTATCACTAAAAGAAATAATATTAATATTTTTAACAAAATTATTCAATTTAATTAAAATTAATGAATTTGAACTAATTATTAACTAGCTTGATACTATTTTTGTTCTTACCTTTAAAAGAAAATGAAATTAGAATTAACCTATAGTTTTAATATAAAAAGGTGAATTAGAATATAACTTAAACCCTATGTAATAATTAATATTAAAATTATAGATTAACTTATTCAGGATGGATTAGGGCAAATCCATAGAGCAAAATGGTGGATCTTAATTATTAAAGAACCTTATTTGGGATCTAATGGCATATGGCTAATTCTCAATTAATAGAGCTGATTAATAAATAAACAAACAAGAGTAAATGGATTGTCTAGTAGGAAAGCAGTGTTTAATAACTATTATTATTAACTGGTCATTATTATTATTATTAGCTATTATTATTATTATGTATGTATGGAACTTAAAAAATGAAGATAATGATAAGAATATATAAGGAATAATATGTATTATTATTAATTACTATAAAATTAGGTATGGTGGGAGTGAGTGTGTATAAAGTTGGCAAACTGTAAGAGTAAGTGGTAGTGCCTACTATATATATAATGGTTGGTAGATTCCTTTAGTATTTTTCTTTCATATCTTTTCTTGCATTTGTTTTGAATACAAAGAAACAGAAACGTCACGCAAAATACTTCTGCCCTTTTTCTAAAACTTTTTTTTTCTCCAATCTCTATCTCCTGTTTACTTCGTTCATGCAGAGCTCCATTTTATTTCAACGATTAAAAATATATTACTCATCTAATATAGTTAAGTTAGAATTCTACTCTTTTAACCCTGTTACTAAAAAAAAAAAAAAAGAAAGCTTCTACCTGTGGTCTTATTCTCAAGAGCACATATAAGTACATTGCCACTGAGAATGGCACATGTATCATAACAAGTGTTGGAATGGATCTTCAAAATGAAATCATGAGACAAAATTTTACATTCCCTACACCCAAATGCGGATGCCATTATGCACTTTTTGTTCTCTATTGAATCAAAAGCCTTTGGTCTCATTTGATAGCATGGGGTACAAATGCACCCACTATTTATATCAAGAAAGAATAATCAATAATCAATGCACATTCTAATTTCTGTATATGTGATATGATATCAATGTTTTAATTTGCATCCAAAATAGTATGCCAAATTAATGGCAGCTATCTCTTTTGACCATGTATAACTCTTGCATATTTAACATTTAATATATAGCCATAAATCGATACCCCAATAATTTAGGGCTGAATTCATCCCATGGTTTCCCATAATAATGTTTGGTAGAAGAGCTGTTGTTCCTACCAAGAAGAAAGAAAGGCTTGACTGTGAACTACAAAAATACACTCATGGAAGAAAGACAAGAGTCTAACGCTTTATATATATATATATATGGTACACATACCAAGATTGACTCATATTGTTTTGATTAGAATAATCCTAATCTTTATGTTTCATAACATATAAAGGATTTATACAATATATTGTGTAGATTATTTTAGGTTTTATTTGTTTTATAAAAATAATTTGCTTATATAAAAATATTTTTATAAAAATTATTTTTAAAAATACTTTTAAAAAAATATTTTTATTATTTAATTAATAAGATGTTTTTATATATTTTAATAAGATTGTGAAAATATAGAAATTAATTCCTTTTTCAAAAAGAAAGTAAAATTACTTTTAAAAATAATTTTCTTATAAAAAAATTTATCGTAAAATAAATATAACTTAATTTTACTTATTTTGATTTTAAAATATATATGACTTTGTGATTTATGATTATATCAATCAAGAGAAGAATATATATATATATATATATATTAAGAAAAATACATTTTTTATTTGATATTTTGTATTTTATTATTTTTATATTAAGATATTTTTATTTAAAAATTTTTTATATTTGAACTTTTGAAATACAATTATAGATGGATGGCTAAAATAAAAAAAAAAAATAAAAAAAGAAAGAAAGATGATAATATTAGTAGGACCTTGATTGTAGGAAACCACCTATGCCTAATGTTGACATCATCCATTTTTTTAGTATTTTTCATGCTAATCTTTCAATTATTGATAATACACATAAAAATGTTTAATGAATTAAAACAAATAAATTAAAAAGTAATTTATCCAAATCTTAATCTTTGGATTACATAAAAATATACAAAAGCATGACCTAAGATAAGAATCTTTGCCTACTTAAAGCAACAAAACCCAAAAAGATTAGGTTTCTTTAATTTAATTTGTAGAATTCAAGAGATACTAACCCTTCATTAATGAACTAGTTAGATGTTTGTCTTCTGAAAATATCTAGTCTTAAAATGGATACTTTTCCAAGATCAATCAATACAAAGATGAATCTTGTAAGAAAAGGAGATATATTTTAATTAGGAAAAAAAATAAATTATGATAAGATATTTTTTAATTAAGTTTTTTTTCCTTTTTTAAATATCATAAAATTAAAGAAGTTAATAATAGTGATATTAGAGTTCTTTAATTTAAATTTTAATCAGAATCAATTATTTATAAATAAAAATAAAAAGCAAAAGTCATGAATAAGAGGAATTTCATTCTCTCTCTTCTCTTTATAATATAACATAAATTTATAATTTTATTTAAATATTTTAATTTTAAATTAATTATTTTAAATTTTTTAATTTAAACAAATTTTAATCAAAATTAAAAAATAATTAATCAACTTACAACATCTCACTTGAGCTATATATTTATGAACACTTAATAGAATACTCTTAGATTTTGTTTCACTCAATTTTCAAGTACAAAATAAAATTCTCTCCAAATTAAACTTTAAATTTAATTAAACAATTTTCAAATAGAAGGATTTAAATAATTTATTTAAAATTAAAATATTTAGATAAAATTATAAATTTATGTAAGTATTAAACTTTATTTTTTTTTAATTCAAAAGGCCTATAACAAAAAGAATCCCTAGGAATTGAGAGATTTGGTAGATTTTTTTTTTTTTTTAATTTACTAGTAGGCTTAGCTGCTCTTCTTAATTAGAGCAATGTGGATGAGCATCATCTAAACATCCATCTTAAGTCTTATCTCCAATAGCTGTAAAGTAATCACACTTTGTAAGCTATGTTGATGCTTAAAACATCTTTCCAATCATATGCTAACAGATTATTAATTATATTCAAATTCTTTTCTCCTTTCATTAGCTTTTCCATTATGTTTATCTTTGAACTTATCATTTTTTAGATCATTGTTTTTGTGAAATCAAAGTGCAAGGCAAGCTCACCACCTAAATACCATCACATGGATCCCAATTTTATAAGAATTTGTGTGTTATTATTATTATTAGTGTAAAATGAAACAAACGCTGAAAATAAGACTTTTATATCAATGAAAACTCAATGATATAATATTTGAGATTTTGAATTCGCCTTATAATCAAAATTAATTATATTAGAAATAGGTGTCAAGGATATAATTACATATCTTCTTCCATTCTTTTTTTTTTTTTTTTTCTTCTTTTTCTCCTGTTCTCTTCTTTGGGTAGTCATAATTGAGTTTCTCAAACATTAATTTTTTTTATTATTTTTGTTAAATTTTTTTAATAAATTCTCATATATGTATTCGTTTGAAACAAAAATGAATTTCTCTTTTCTTCAGATTTGTATTCATTAATAATATATATGAGGTTCTCCCTCAATATTGAGGTCATGTTCTCTCTATTATTGAAATTTTTTTTCTCTTATTTGAATTTTGTTTATTTTTTTGTAATATTTAAATGTGCTCTTTAACCATTTGAAATACAATGTGAATTATTTATTTTTTTTGATTAAAAATTTTGAATATTTAAGCATGAGTAATGATTTTTTATCAATAAAATATGATAGTGTGACAAAAAGCGATGTGCAGAACATTTCTTTAGTCATACAAAATAAAAGGACAGTAACTATTCAAAAAATTATTTTATTCTATCATAATCATCTTTGAATAAAAGATTTTATTATTTTATTATACTTATTTTATATATAATTCTTATTAATAAATTTTCAAATTTTATAAAAAAATTAATTATTTTAAAAAAGAAAATATACTTTTATATCATATTTTAATAATGAATCCAATATAATATTACCCATTTGTCGCCTCTAGTAACAAATTAATATTTAATTTTTTATTTAGTCGAGGAAAAAAAAATCATTGGTTAGTATTATTCAATCATCATTGAATGTTTGTTAAACGATTTAAATGTTAATAAGGCCAATTTTCATTGGGAGAGAGGGAGAAAGATATACTGGGCGAGCCTTTCTATATATGCAGTCCCATAGCCCAATACGGTGAGAGAGAGAGAGAGAGAGAGGGGATATTTTATACTGGGCGAGCCTTTCTAAATATGCAGACCCATATCCCAATAACTTGGCTACTAGACCTGAACAGACCCTTCCAAACTACTCATGGGCTACCTGTTACCTTGCTTTTGGAGAAATTTAATTTACTCAATGAAATACTATTAATTATGGTATCTAGTTTACCAAAATGAGTATTAATTATCAAATTTTACATGATTTTGGTTGGATTAAAAATTTTAAAATTAAAATAATTCTTTGTATTTAAAAAAAAATAAATGAGGTAATTATAAAGAAGAGAGAAGCATAAAATGAAAAAAAAAATAATTTAACAATATAGTTATAATAAAAAGTAAATATAAAAAATAAAATTTTGTATTTAAATTCTATTTTATAAATTCATATTCTAAAAAAAATATAAATATTGATGTCATTAGTGAAAAATAAATTTACTAATATACATTTTTTTGTATTTCTATAAATTGATTATAATTTATTTTTAAGAAAATCAAACAAAATATTTATTTAATTTAATAATGATTAATTTTATGTCTTTTCACATTCTTAATAATTATTATTTTTACATATTTTTGTTAAATTTAATAAAGTTTTTATATAATTTGTATTTATTACTCCTACATAGAATTTGGTAAATAATAAAGATATATTATATAAATTATAAAGACATTAATTATAAAACTTCAAAAGCAACTGAACAACAGTTTCAAATTTAAGACAGTATAAGCATATTTAGATTAAAATATATTTATAATTGTAAATTAATAATTAAATAAATAAAAATAATAATTTAATATAATATAAACATTAAATTTTAGGACTTTAATTTCGATTGGTTTATCAGTAAAGTTAAAAAATTAGTTATTTAAAAAAGAAAAATGTCAATGCCAAATTAATATTTTGAAATAACGAATTATAAAAAAAAATATATCATAAGAAATTTCTCGATTTAATTTTACCTAAATGATTCAATTAAAGAAGAAACAGACCAAAATAGAAATATTTTATTTATAAAAATAAAAAAAAAAAAAAAAAAAAAGAAGAAAGAAAAATGTGTTCAGGAAAAAGGGGTCTCCATGATCTGCAAATGGCTGGCCCAAAGTGTACATTTATGGTATTAGTACGATGGTGAGTGGATTTAGGGCTTTTATTTTTTTATCATTAAAATTTTCATAATATTATTAATAAATAAAATTTTTCATATGCTTATATTTTAAATATAATTCTAAAAGTTATTTGATTATTTTATTTTTATATACGTAAAAATATTTATATATAATTTGATAGGAAAAAAAATTATAGTGCTATAATTTTATAAATTAATATTTTAAAGTGAACTATTATTAAAGTTAATTTTTTTATAGGAAAAGAAATTATATCTCAATTATTATATTCATTATAATTAAATCTATAACATTTTAAATGACAATAGTATAGATTATTTTTAGTTATTATAAATTAAGAGATTATATTTTCTAAATTCATATTGTTAAAGTGTTTATTTATAAAAAAATTAAAATATCTTTTATATTCAATTTATAATTTAATTAAATATTATTTGAATTATATGAAAAATATTTAAATAACATTAATTTTTATGTAAATATTGAATAAGTTTAATAATAAAATATTTTAATAACTTAAAAATATTAATGAGATTTATCTCAATATTATTGGAGTATTATTCAAAACGTTGATGTTTCAAATGTAAATAGTAATTAAAGTCAAAATGAATTAAAAAATTTAAAATAAAAAAACAAAACTAAAATTAACATATAATAGAAACAAATTAATATTAGCAATAGTAATATTGTAATTGAAATCTTACATATAATCTGATTAATTGAGACAATAATATTGAAACTCTATCATGCTGCAAGTAAATGACCAACCATCATTAAAATACATGCCAACTTTTAGGCACCATACGCTCACATTAGTACTTTATTATAGGTATATGCTCCCCAAAATCTCTATCATCATCCAATCATCAGGCACAATAAAAACCTCACAATGATCATAAACCCCACAAAATTGGCGATCTCCTGCAGTACTTTCATACATTCCTTTAAGAATCTTGTTAGTATTCAAGTATATTGATTACTTAACTTGGAAAGGTTAGCAATTTATTTACAATTATACACTCTACAATATCACTAACTAAATTCTTGAATCATAATATCATGAATTCATAAAATATATATTCTTTATATTTAAGAATAACAACTTAGCATACACTCAATTTTGCATTCTTTAACCTCAGTGGCGAGTACAAAATTAACCTATGTAACAAAATACATCAAGCATAGGCCTTAGGTCAATAGGGTAATACATCAACATTTAAATTATTGCCTTCTAAGTGGTAAGTTCTTCAGCCATAACCTTAAGCAATTGCAAATTGGCTTTAGAGCAAACATAATGATCTTTGCGTAAATAAGACCACTCATGGTCTGCTCTATTTCTTCAAAACCAAGACTTTTAATAAGCCTTTGGTATTATTGAAATAAGGCCATTCATGGTCTACTCTACATCTTCAAAACCAAGACTTATAAAAGTCCTCTATATCCGTGAAACAAGAATATCTATAGTTTACTTTACACCAAGACTTACAATAGTCTTCAATCCCTTTAAAGTAAAATATGACTATATATAATATATCTTAGATCTTTTCAACATTATAATTTTTAATCATATTTAGCATCTAAGAAGCCAACTAAGGCAATTTACACCAAGGCTTATAATAGTCATGGTACATTAGAAGCATACACATGAAATTAATATGAAAAACTAGGTTCTTGACCTCATAATTAATACCTATGTTCGGTAATTATTACTAGCAAATATTAACCATTAAAGGTATTTGGTAAAAATAAATAATTAATAAACCATACACTAAAAAAAATTTGTTGAAAATTTTCTTTCCTAAGGATAAGTTAAGTTACAAAATTAAGCATTCTAACATGAAGATACATATACATACAAGAAAAGATAAAATCCTACACTATCAAGCCTTCTACTCATAAGTCGAATATAGTATATTCTAGCTCCACTATTGACAAAGGTTTGGCAACTACTAAACTCAATTGGACTTCCCACAACTTTAACCTTTGATATGTACTCAAGTAGATCCCATGTTGATTTATGGATAGAGTTGTAATGTTTTTGTTGTAGTAACCCTTCAAAGTTAGGGCTATATCTTTTAATACCTTTATATGCTTCTCTCTTGCAATTCCTTCTTTTGAGACATATGTCTTTCTCTATGCTAGGGCAATGGCTAAAGCCCCTGCTCATGTAGAGCTTGGATTGCTTGTAACTCTTCTTCTAGCTTTTCCTTTCTTGCTTGTGACTTCTTTGCCATTTGATTCATAATGTTGAAGCCTACTAAAAGCTGAGAAAACCCCTTTTTCATCTTTCCATATGAAGCAAACAACTCTTCAAACATTTTTTGCATGCTATCATGTTCGTTTTTACCTTTTCTAAATTTGCCAAAGCTGTGAGCATCACTTCATACTTCAATTGCAACTCATTCATATAGAATCCCAAGTATGCAAAAAGGGATTTTTGCATGTTGAGCATTGCCAAACAAATAAGGCAAACTTTTTCAAAATGAAGAATACAAACACACAAGAAGATATTTTGTATGAATATTTTGCATAATGTGTCATGATATAATAATTCTCGATCAATATCTGACCAGAAATCCCTTGGCTTATGGCTCAATTACCAAGCATGCACATTGATATGGATTCACATAAGTGCATGGGTCGTTCAAGTAGTATAGAAAAAGATATCATTCTCACGAAGAGTTATTTTTTTAATTGAATATTTGATGTAAAATGATCTATATTAAAATTGAAATTAAATAAACAAGTAAAGGGGAATTGAGAAATTAAAGTTTAGAATATGGAAATGTAAATCTCAATGCAAGAATTGACTAATTCAATAAATTGCTAAATAAAGAGAACAAGAGTATTTATAATGAAAATTGATAAAATGAGATTTAACTAAGCTCTCAAAAGTAAAATTTCTAGCAATAATTATATAAAGACAATTAAGGGTTTATATTTAAGTCAATTTGGGATTTTTCCTAGCTAGCCCAATCTATGAAATTATAGGTGTAAAGGAGATCAATTCTAAAATCTTTTGAGATCTCGTTCGAGTGAAACAAAGTGTACCTTGATTAATTAAATTCTACTTTCGCGGAGTTTAAAATTAACTAAGATCTATTAAAATCTTTAATCAATATATAAAATCCTCTTAATCCTTAGTTTTTTTTTTTCTAGATCTAAACTAATTAAGTCTAATTTCTTGATTATCTATCACTTAGTTTTCTCCTTTTGGTCCTTCAATTAAGGATTAAGAACATAACTTAATTAGGCCCTTCATTAAGCACGTAAATAAATACACAAGAAATGGATTAAATCTTATAAATTTTATTAAATTGGGACTAACTTGATTCGGATCCATAAAAATAACTCAAATATTACATCCCCAACTATAGAATCTAAAGAAACTACTCACAATCCATGTTCATTACAAGAAAATCAAGGTAGAAGAAGGAATAAAATATGAAAAATAAACTAAAACTGAAAAACCTGATGTTTGGCATGAAGAAATGGTGAAAAAGATGAAGATTCCAAGCTTCCAGACTAAAAATAGTGTGTCTGCTCTTCTTTCTCTCTCTTCCTTCGATAATTTTCTTCTTACAGCAAATAGTGATATGAGGAGGCTTAAATACCTCCTAACATAAACCCTAGAATGGACTAAAAATGGTGTGAGGTGAGGTCATTATACGTGTGAAATAATTTGCCACATCAGTAGATTTGCGTAAAGTTGCATAAGCTATGTAGGTGCTTATGTAGGATCTTATGCAAAACTAGGTTTGGAGAGGATGAGTGAAAATGGTTTTGTATGGCCATGCAGGCTCACATGCACATTCGAGGAAGTTCGGAGGTTCTCTGTGATCTTGTATAAGCGGTGCATAGGCTATGCAAGAGGTTATGCAACTTTGGTGGATCAGGAAATTTTTAGGTCTATCGCATAGGCAAGTGCACAAATTGTGCATCTTTCGATGGGTTTCAATTTTGCCTTCCATAATAGTGCATACAGATGCATGGCCATATACTATGTTGTGCAACTTTCATTAAGTTCCACAATTTTTGACTTTATGCATAGGTGGTTGCATAAACTATGTAACTCCTTGTGCAACTTTCGGCAAGCACTAAATTCAGCAATTTTTGAATTTCATTTTTGACATCTTTGGGCTAAGAATTCATCCTTCAAACATGCAATTAACTTCTAATTCCTCAAAAACACCTTTTAACCTACAAAACAAGAACAAATTCACAAATTAAACTAAAAATTAACAAATATGAAAAACTGATCAAATAACTAATGAAATTAACTAAAACTAACCAATAAAAGGATGAAATGACTATAAAATATAATCAAAATAAATGTATGATATGCATGTATCACACATCATTTAAGCAAAGGTCTGAATAATCATTTGCTTATTCACCAATACCTTCTCCCCACACACTTGGACCATGACACATATACGTTCATACTATCTACTTGATAAGGAGGCAATAAAGCACTAATTGAAGAAGCCTTTATTAATTTCTTTTCATCATCATCATCATCATTTTCTTCTCCAATGACTTTTCAAATGACCTATAACCCTATACCAAAGTTTTTAAGCATTTGAGACCAACCAATGCCTTCCATAGGGATTTCTAAGTCGGAATTAGGATGGATGCATCATTCCCCACTTGCTTTATTAAAGGATTTAGATTTGAGCTTAATAATCCTAACTCTTCCACCATCTTCACTTATCCTCCAATGAGATGTTTGCAAGATAAGAGTCAATCCAATCAACATCTAAGTCATCCACATTTGCACAAATAAAATATGAAAAGAATCAACGTACAATATAACTATCAAAAGATAAAGCATCTTCTCTAGACTCCTCTTTTAGCTCCCCATACTGAGCTAATAGTTTCATAACATTTGTTTTACCAATCTTTTTACCATTGGGTAATATAAATTTTCTCAATCTCATTCATTTATCTCCCCTATAATATTTTCAATTTCCACTATTTAGCCTAACTTTCTGTCTTCAAAGCCCTTTAGCTTAAACACAAATCAAACCTTCTAATCATTTAAGGACAAGAGGTATCAATCAACACTCTGGCAAGGGCAGGCTATTAAATGCCAATTTTCTTTCATTGGTCGCTTCCCACAAGTGAATATTTGTGCAATAATCACGTAATTCACAGGAATATTTTCAAGTTAGAGAGAATTCCCATTCCAATAATTAATTATGAGCCAAGCATTTAAGACCCATTGGTTGGCTGTTAAACCATATGTCTTTAATATCTACAAAAGAAGTTTCTTCAACGGGAGATAAAGTCCTGCTTTCAAGTTTTCCTCGTACTGAATTATTCTATTTTCACTAGCATCGTCACGTGCCTTAAAACTCAACTTTGGCAATCATAGTTAATATTCTTTTGGTATTTGATATAAGGCACAAATCATACACAAATCATTTTTTTTGTTAGCATTGATGTAATACCTTGCTCCAATAGTTTGGTTCTTCTTGGTTGTGCTAGATTAATTGTTGCCATTTTCCTTATAGATTTAAGCAGTTGAGAAAAAGTACCTCTGAAATTGGATACCAAACAAGCACCAAGGAGATTGTGAAGATAATTTTCAAAATAGAAACTTGCCTACTAGAGAGTACAATGAAAGGTAAATACTGAAAACCCTTTTATACAAGCAATTGAAACGATGGCCTTTTAAGTGTGGTTATCATTATACCACTTATCAATAAATGAAAGGATATGCATTAATTGCATTTCGAAATTTGAATCAAAGCATGTGACAGCAACAACTTGAATCATCAATTACAAAATTGACACCATAGGGCATCTGATAGCATATGGATATATTGCCTTTTCTAAGAAATTTGAAAGTCTTCATGTCATAACACCAAGTACCCCTTTGGCATCGGTCATGAAACACTCTTCCTATGAAAATGATAATTTTTGGTCAAACCAAACCCAAGTTATACAACTCTTATTAAAACAAGTATGCTCTAAGATGTCCAAGTGTGTTCACATACAATTATACTAGGACATGATATATTACCTAAGTTAATCCCAATACTATCATGGTATTGTTCAATTTGATTTACATCACTTATTTGCTGAATAATTTATGCAGCATAAATAGACATTGATATTAGATGTGAAATCCATCTCAAACTCTCATAAATTCATTTTTTACCAAACTTTTTGTTTTGACTTAACTATCAAAGTTGACCCTAATAAAGGCTAAACTTTTCCCTTCTCATGTATTTCTTATGAATGCATGCAAGTCTCAATCTTATCACATCAAGAATAGGATATCATTTTTCATTTATTTTTAGTAATTTTTAATTAATTTTAAATATTTTACAAAACTTTCACAAAAATACTTATTTAAAACATAAAACTTTTTATTTGTCGATTTCACATCATAACTTTATGAAAATGACGTTTATCAAACAATTATTCTCAATATAAAAAAATATTAATATTGAAATTTTAGCTTTTATATAATTAATAATAAAAAATTTGAAAAAAGACATATATATATATATATATATATATATAAAGCAAAGAGATATTCCTCAAAAAATGACACGTGGCACTTTTTTTGAAAAGTTTACTGCGTGTCATCTTCCATAATAATAATAATAATAATAATAATAATAATAATAAAAGGCCATTAGTCTAAAAAAAATTGACCATTAATTTATGATCTCATAATCAATAATAAAAATTCTCCTTTATATTCATTATTATTTAATTTTTTTATTTAATAATAATAATAAAAGATCATTGATTGCCATTAGTTTAAAAAAATTGACTATTAATTTGTGATCTCATAATCAATAATAGATATTCTCATTTATATTAATTATTATTTAATTTTTTTATTTTCCCTTTAATTATCATTGTTATTTATAATAATACCTTAACATTTATGATTTAAATTATTATTTTTTACAAAATTTGATTTTTAAAAGTTAAGACATTTTGTAATTAAATATAATATTTGAAAATTATTTATATTATTTTATAAATACTAATTATTATTTAATTTTTTATGTCTCTTTTAATTATCATTATTATTTATAATACCACCTTAAAAGTTATGATTTAAATTATTATTTTCTTTAAAATTTAATTTTTAAAAAAATTAAGACATTTTATGATTAAATATAATATTTAAAAATTATTTATATTATTTTTTTATTAATTCATTTATGCAAAAATATTATTTGCCACGTGTTATCCTCCATAATAATAATAATAATAATAATAATAATAATAATAATAAAAGATTATTTATAGCCATTAGTTTAAAGAAAATTGACCATTAATTTATGATCTCATAATCAACTATCATATAATTTAATCAATATTAAATTATTACATATATTTAATAAATATTTTTATTACATTATTATATTTTTTATTATTTTTATTATGAAATCTTTATTAAAAAATTTGAGAGACAAAAGTATAGTTTACATAAAAAGTTATAAAAATAAAATATAGAGACTTGACTTTTTTATAATTAGTATATATTATTTTTTATGTTAATAATTTTATATTTTTTTATTTCACTTTCTTAAGATTAATTAATACTTATTATTATTATCATTATGACCAACTTATGACAATTAAATTGAAATAACAAAGTAAATAGAAAATATTTTACTGTTATAAAAATTGAATTTGAATATTTATTACCATTTTTCAATTAAATAATATTTAATTATAAATTAATTTTTATTTAAATAGTTTTTATTTATTTATCTAAATATAACATGTCATATGAGATATTTAATACCGTCAAGTATTCTCTTCTTATCAAGTATTTTTATTTCACCTAAATACTCTTAAATCTTTTTTATTTGTACTAACTTTTATTGTTTCTTTCAAAAGTTATTATTATTATTATTCTCAAATTTTATTTATTTAAATATATTTAATTAATATTTATTTAATTATTAATTTTTAATAAATTTCTTATTTAATTTTTTTAAACTTTTGAATATTTTATTTCAGTATAATTATACATTGAATGCAATGATAACTAATATTTTGATTATTCATATTTTATTATCATTAATTTTTAATAGAATTATTTTTAAATTTTAATTAAATATCTATATTTTTATGCATAAATTATCTCGTAACTATATTTTTATATAAAAGTAAAATTTTAAAAATAAATTATAAATATGATTGCATCGAAAATTTACCTGCAAATAAAGATGATTAAAAACAATTAAGTTATAGTATTAAAAATTATGGAATCTATTTTTTAAAAAATAGTTTGTATTTTTAATATTTATTATATTAATAAAAAATGATGATATTTTAATATTTTAATTTTTATGAAATGTATTTATTTTATATTATAAATTTTTGTAAAATGATAACATTTTTATCAAAGAATTATTTTATAAAAAATATATCAGATTAATAAAAAATAATTTACACTTAGATATAGTATTTTTAAAATATAATGTAATAGAATGTTATTTTTAATTAATAATAATATTATATATTTTCATTATTATTAAAATTAAATAATTCAATTTATTATTGCTAATTTAATTTTTTATTATATTAATAACAAAAATATTATATTTATGTATTTTTAAAATAATATTATTTTCTCTCTAATTTAATGTATTTTCTGTAATTTATAAAAAATAAATATTAATTTACATAAATTATGAGATAAAACATAAAAATTTCATAAAACTTAAATTATTTTTTGAATAAAGTATTTTTTATTACATTTTAAACAAAACATTCATTGAAACTGCTATTAATATATGTATAAAAAGAATTAAACAGGTATTTTAATTAATTATATCATAAATTAATTAAAATTTTATTATTATAACAAGTAAAAATTTATTCAAATTAAATTAAATAAAAGAGAAATTTTAATTTAAAATTAATTTAATAATAATAATTTATATATCTTATTTAAAATGTAATTAAAAATTAAATTAAAAAATAAAAATGATAAATTACCTATGCATAGCATGCGCATTATAATCATTATATATATATATATATATATATAAAGCAGGTATTCTTATAATGCTGGCATGTGGCACTTTTCTTGAAAAGCTTGTCACGTGGCACTTTTCTTGAAAAGCTTGTCACGTGTCACTTTTCATAAATAACTCTTTTTTATATTAATTATTATTTATTTTTTAACTTCTCTTTTAATTATCATTTTTGTTTACATTGCTACTTTAATTTTTATGATTTAAATTATTATTTGCTTAAAATATTTTAAAAAATAACAACAACAACAACAACAATAACAACAACAACAACAACAACAATAATAATAATAATAATAATAATAATAATAATAATAATATATTATTGATGCCCATTAATTCATTAAAAAAAAATAAAGCATCTGCGACGGACTTCTTTCGTTGATAATAGTCAACAAATTTCTGACAGACTAAATTTGTCATTTATACTTTCGTCACTAATTTTTGCAATCGATATTTCATGTTGTTGCTAATTTTAGCTACAGCATCAACGACGCCATACTTCCGTTGCTAATATTAGTGATAAAACATTTCCGTTGTTATTACTGTCACTGAAATGTCAATAAACATGAACTAAATCTTCTTCACTAATTTCGTCGCTAACACTCTGTCACTAAATCCGTCGCTAACACTCAATAATCCGTTGGTAATTTATAGAAAAAAATATTTTTAATTTATCCATTGCAAAAAAGACATTAATTTATTAGAACAATCCATAATTAAAGTGTATATATTAATAAAATTAATATAATCCATACAAATTATCTAATAATTTATAAAAAAAAATAAGTAAATTAAAGTATGATGACATCCATAAAAAAGTACTAGGAATCCATACATGATAATCTCTGTAAGTTCAAACATACATAACATAATCAATGATCTAGATCCTGTGAAGGTGCAGACTCTAAACTAGTTAGTTGTGTAGATGTTGCTTTTTCACTCCTAAATGTGGATATAAACTCCTTTCCACCTTCTCTAATATCTTAACTCTTTAAGGTTTTAATATCTTCTATCAGCTACTGAACTTATTCTAAAGATACCATTATCTGAGAAGAAGACCCAGGATAAGTTGATGAGCATGAATAAGATGTAGATGATCTGGGAATTAGGGATTTTGCAATCCCAGAAGACCCAAAACCATACACCTTTCCCTTACTATGATCACCAGATACTTCAACCCACTTATCCACAACAAATATAAGCTGATTTTCAAAATTAGAACCATACCTCTCCATAATTGCACTTGAATAAGTTCCCTAAATAAATTATAATGCAATAATATTTTATTATATATGAATAGCATATGCACTTAATCATGTATTATAATCCTCTACACCTTACTGATCCAAGACAAAAGGTACAAAAGTATTATGTTGAAATAAATATTTGGAAATTAACACATCAACTCATCATGATTTACCATCAATTAATACACCATCGCTACCCTTTTTTGTGTGAGTTGCTCAAAACAATTTAAACTGACTCAGTGGCCTAACTAATTTCTTTATCTACAAAATAAAAATAATAATATTATGTAACCAAGAAAATAAGTGCTAAACATTTATAAAACCAACAATATGCATAACTATAAATAAAATAATAACTTAATTTTAAAATAATTATACTAGCCGATCCTCATGAATCTTAATTTTCACTAATCCACTCGCAGTTTTTGTAATATATCTATCTTTTTCTGACAATCGATTAACTTTAGAGTTTGTGACTTCTTTCACCACTTTGGCAAACTCCATTAAGCGAAAAGTGATTCCATACCTTTATCTTCTTCCTATCTGTTATTAGATCGTGCAAATATGCTATATCACTCTTTTTATGTTTTACCAACATATCATTCCTAACTCTGTTGAGAATATCACATAATCTTTCCTTTCAACCTTATCCCCAGCAAGACGCACCTTTTTCTTTTTAGTCTCATCCCATATGTAATGACCCTACAAATTTGATTGTTAAATGTTACAAATAAATATAACATTTTATATTTATTTCATCCAATGTATATATAGCAAGTCATGCCAAACTAATTAAACACCCTAAATGACAAGTCTTTTCCATTAAAATTTGGCAGCATTTTCACTGTATCTCAAACATTTGACAATAAAAAAACACATGTTGATAAGACGCTTCTATAATAATCATTCACAACATTCTCATCATATAAATTCAATAGGTTCAATATATTCATCAATTTCAAAGAATTTTAGATAATTGATATCTTACCCAAAAGATTCCAAATAGTTCGTCTTTCGTCCTTTCAGGTATTTCTGCCTAAGTTTTCCATAGACCTGTATAGTGCATCTCAATGTTATTAGTTATTTAGTGAGAGATTAATATATCCAAGAAGTTGCACCATGAATTACAAACAAAGTAATATCAGTTATTAAAACAATTTTTTTTTTATTTTGCAATAGTTATGTTTTCAATTGTCTTAATTATTTTTACTTACACATTACCTTTTAATCTTATCATCTATCGATCAGCTGGGTTTGCTGGTGTTGGTTGCCCTATGTTCGAACTGATGATGATGATGATGCTACTATTTGCCCCCTTAATTGTAGTGGAGTAGGTGGAACTTGAGTTTCCTTTTGCAACTTTGGTGTCTCATGTCCTATGCTTTAATCTTCATCTTTTTCAACCTTCAAATACTGCATAGGCTCTCATCTCTTCCCAGTTCAACTCAATTCAACAATGCCTAAATTAATCCTAATTTAATTGGGATAGTTATGTACCTTTCATTAACACTTTATGTTCTTAATAAGCTCTTCACTTAATAAGTTCTTGTGAGGACCATTAGGGTGTTTATAATTCTAAGGCACAATAAGCTACCTGACTAGTCCTGGCTATATCCTTTAAGTTTTTCATAAAGCACTGGCCTAAAATGCAAATTTGGTGTATGTATTTATATTGAATGTGGCACCTCCTTATGAAATAGACATAACAAAACATATATGCGTCCATTTGATATGGGTTTTTATAATTCTGAACATTATCTTTTGGATCGACTCTTATCTTTTCCCAAGTCAAAATAGCTAATGATTTCTATAGCTAGAATAAAACAAAATAAACATACGACTCATTGTTTCTGGTATTTAGCTCATTTGTAAAACTTTTAAAAAAATAAGCTAAGAGCAATTAAAATTCCAATTTCTCAACAAAGTATACAAGCTCGTATAATCACTACTACATAGACATTGCTCTTAATACAAACAAAACTTGTTTGCAGTCCCACCTCCTATGTAATAGGTGGTCCCTTTCACTGTCAACCTTAGATATATCCACTTCCAATCAACTAATTTATCCCTAAAAATAAAATTGAAACCATCAAATAAGATGAACAATACCACACCAACTAGGTTGTTTTCTTTTTATAATCCAACATTCAATGATCAAATTTAACTGTGCATCTATTCTATATGCTATATCCCCTGCTTTAACTTGAAACATATACCTACATAATTTTAATTTAATTACTTTGTAAGAAGTAGTACTTTAACTTTATAAGTTTATCATAGAGGTAGATATGCATAATTTCCATTTTTGACACTTGTTAAATCATTTTAAATATATACCAATCTAATCTTATGCATGAAACTAAAGTTTCCTTATGTAATTTTCTTTTACGTTTAACTAAAAAAAAAAAGGAATTTTTGAATAGATTTAAAAATTTTTCTATCATAGTATTGATTATTTTTTATGTACTATTATATCATATTTCAAATATATATAAAACAAATGAGTAACTAAAATTGAAAATATATACTTTTCCTAATAGAATCAATTATTATATGATAAATTAGTATAATCGTGCACTTGCATATTGTATTGTTTCTTTCCCTTTCTCATAATTTGGCCTACAAAACATAAACACATAGAAACATGGACATGGGGACTGAAACTACTTATCTTGGGGAAGGACAGGTAGGGGTATAGAGAGGAGAAGAGAGGGCACTCATTAGGATAGGGACTCGTAAAATGGTGAGTTATCATTGTGTAATGGTACATAATAGCTTTTTAATAATTGAGTAATTAAATAGTGAGACTGACCTAATAGAATTAATTACTTACTTATTGTGAGAATCCATGTAAATGTGATCAACAAAGAGAATATTGGCATAATGTCTCAAAATCTGGGGTAATAAAACTCACAAGTCATAAATAGAAAAGAGAAATATATATATATATATGTATATATATAAAATAGGTGTGGGCCACAAGGAGACCAAGATAGACAAAGAGCACATAAAACATAGTGTGGAACATAACACTCCAAAATTGGGGAAAATAGAAAACAATAAAGCCAAGCAAACCAGATAAAAGTGAAAGACAAAAGCCACAACAAATCATTTTCCTTTTACATTTCTTTATCTCTATTCTAGTTCCAATAATGCAAAGAGAAAGATCCAAGATAAGGGAGTAAGGACAAAATAAAATCAAGTCATAAATATCATTAAATTGGAACTCTAATATAAGTTTAACAAACATATATTTCCTTTTACCTATCCTTTATTCTTCATAAACCCAATAGCAAATAAAGTTATAGTAGAAAACAAACCCAATAGCAAAAATCAAAATGCAACGACTCATTATTATTGATATTGCAAGGAACTAGAGAACCCATTAAATCATCAAGCCCCAAACCCATCAAAACTACAAACCCAAAACACATAAAAGCAAGGAACTCAAAGAAATTGATATCTCTAAAATATGTATACATTGCGTCTTTGAACCAAAAACCAAAAAGGAGAGAATGACAATTAAACACTCACGATCAATAATGGTGACGATAATGGCAATTGTGTGCGTCATCAATAGCAAGAAGCGGTAGCTCCATATTTTGGGAGGGAAAGGAAGGTGTGTTAGGGAGAAAGGTCTCGAAGATTAGGGCTTTACGTTTTAAAATCTAAATTTTTAAACAAAGTTTAATTCCATCAGTAATGTAGTCAATTAACTCATTGCTAATAAGCTTAATGCCCGTCGTTGTTTCCTTTTATTGATAACAGTCGCTAATTGATTTGTTTTTTTAACAAATTTAAATCCGTCGCAAATTTCATCTCTAATGCCCTTTCTGGTGTAGTGATTTAAAGAAAACTGGTTATTAATTTGTGATCTCACATTCTTAAAATTAATAGCTATAGACACCATATTTTGGCTGATCTTCAAAGTCATAGATCGAATAATAGCATTTATGTCGGTCTCCCTAGTAGGTGTTTGACCGATCTCAACCAAGTACCCGACCCCAGGTCATTTCCTTTGAGCTAGTAACCTCTCAAATAAATAATAAAGTCCAAGTCAGCTCAAACTAAGTGTTTTCCGATCTCCCTAACCTGTTTTGATTAATCTTTAGACCATCTAATTTTGTATTTTGTTTTTCGATCTCCTCATATTCAAGATTTTAAATTTTGGGACGTCTTATGATCAGTTACCTCTCTCGAATTGTTTAAGTGTTTAACCAAGTTAATTTTTTAATCAATCTTTAATAAGTGGTCCCGAACTTAGCAAATTTAGGCTAAGACCTGATCTCAAATCACTTTTATATGTCTCAAGTTTTGATGGATTTTCATTCACAACGCTTTTTGATCTCACATTTGTGATTAATATCATCTAATTTCTTTAAGCAGTCATGTTTCATGATTAATAACCGACCTTAAGTTCTATGTCAGAGCTTATCCGATCAAGTGATAGTTGATTCAATAATCATCCATACTTAATTTAATATTTTCCAATCTTACCAAGATTTGATCACAAACAAAAAGAACTTCAAAATTCATTCCAAGAAATAAAATACACAAGTCATTTAGCAGGAGGATCTTCCCTAGCCTGCTCTTCAGTTACATCTTCAACATTTATTCCCTCCTCTTTCTCTTGTTTGCCCTCACTCTCAGCTTCAGCATCTGGAGTAAGTTCCTTGAGCTAGGCAAAGTCCTTGTTGGGATAATATTTGATGAGCTCGGCAAGGAGATCGCTATGAGCCTTCACATAAGCCCCAGCTTCTTTTATCAAAGCCTCCTTATCATTCGCTTGAATCTCTTTGGAGAACTTAACGGACATTGTCAAGCTCCTTTTCCATCTAAGCGCCTTTTCTTCGTAAGACTTCATTTGTTCTTCTAGCTCGACAATCCAGGCATTTACGACAGAAAGTTAGTTCTGCATTGACGCCACATCTTGAGACATCCTCGACATCTCCCTCTTCATAAGATAAACCTTCTCTCTGACTGCATGCGGGTCACCATTGCTTCCGAGCTCAAGCTCATTGAAAGGCTGAAAAGATCATCAATATTTTCAGGATCCATTCTGGTCTGATCCTTAGGGAAACATATCGTGGCGCTTACTACTTTTGCCAAATCAAGATTTCCTTACACACATTTATTCTTCTCTAATGATTGGACTAGTATTTTAACGGCTTATGAAAGAGGTCGTCCAGATGAAACTCCCTGCCCTGAGGATTCGCTCTCTGAAGCCGAAGTAATTGGAGGTTGGGGAGGAGTTTCAGATTAGGCAGGAGGCTCCACGACAAGGATTTGCACCTCTGGGATAGGTTGATCTTGGATTAGAACTTCCGAGCTCATTTCTTCAGTTCGAGCTCTCTTCTGAGCGTCAGATCTCTTCATTTCTAATACCTTCGTGCTAAGCTCTTTATTCTACTTGTGACTCTCCTTTGTGGATTCACCTCCAACCATACCTATGCATAAAAGTTAGTTAGTTTGCTAAGGAAATAAGACCTAAAGTTTGAGTTTTACTGGGCCCAAGGCTGAGATCAAAAAGTTGCAACTTGTAGTCCTCGTGGGCAATCAATTGCAACATCCACCATTTCAGCTCGGCCATAACCACATCTGAACATGAGTATTTATGAACGGTCACCTGATTCTTCAATTCCTCTACCATGGCGTCCTCATCTTTGTTTAAATTGAGCTTTTTTGGCACTTTGGGGACCAGATAATTCTAGCTATGTGGGCATACAGAAACCATTCGGATCCTTATTCTTAAGTATGAAGAACCGATCTTTCTAGTTCTTCAGCGAGGAAGGGAGATCAGTGAAGAGCCCACAGTTCGGTTTAGCTTGGAAAAACCAGTATTCATTATCCTTTTGCTGAGTAAGCCTATGTAATTCAGCAAAAACCTTCGCCATAGGATCAAGTCCCTTAGCTCAGTAAAGACCTCTAAAGGCCACCATAGTTTGCCAAGAGTTCGAATGCCTTTGGGGCTATCTGAGACATGGTGAAACTTTAGAATAACTTTGTAAACTTCATCCGGGAAGCGAAGCCCGATTTTTAATTATTCTTCGTACACCATGATCCGGACTGTCTCATCAAAGAAGTGATCTGCATGGCATTTTATCAGCTCGTAAGAGTTGATCCGGAGGTTGTATTCTTAGCTAATCGATTGGAGATCGACTTCTTCAAAAACCGATGGCAGTTCACCCACAAGTGAATTTTCTTTTCTTGGGGCCGAAGTTTGAGCCTGTTTTCATTTAGCTGGTTGACTAGAAATCGGAATAATGGCTATGGTGAGTTCAAGTAGCCCACTTGGCCCAGCCGCATCGCCTTTGTCTAATGTCCATGAAATGTGGATGGAAGGAGGGCTTGCAACTCTCTGACCTTCAGTGATACTCATTTTCAAACAACAAAGACAAATCTAATCAGAAAAAGATCAAAACCCTTACCAAAGTATAAGTATCGTGTGGGAAAATACAAGAATTGAGAGAGAGCATTGATGTTGTTCAGAGAATCAGAAATAGCATAAGTATGTAAATGGCTAACCACCCCCCCCCCCCTCTTCCTATTTACACTTGTCCAAGCATTAAATGCTCATGAGGCCCTAGGTGACGCATCAGTTAGCGGGATCTCATCGTTTCAATGGCGCAACAAAGGAAAATTCTAGAAGCACTGCAAGCAGATCGGACAAGTAAGATCGGCTAATGGGGATCAATCATAGATCAGATAGAATAAGGTTTTAAACCAAATGGATCGGTAGAATGGGGATTCGATGAGGGATCAGATCGGATACAATTATTAGAGATCGAGAAAAATAATTAATGCAATAAAAAAAAATAGAATAAATTGAATCAATTTTGAATAAATAACACTTCATTTCAATTCCAAAGGATCAGATTACATCATTTGGGCGATCTCTCAAGATCAACAATTACAAATGTCCCTACACTACATTCTACCTACCTTGCTCTCATAGTTCAGATCACTCCCGATCTCAAGAAGCCATTTAAGAGATATGTGGAGATCTGGAGGGCAGCTCTCGTCAACTATGGTAAAGACTACGGGAAGCTTGGTGTCATCGTCGATGTCATCGACCAGAACCAAGCCACAATCGGGATCCCTAACATGGTTAGGAGCCAAATGAACTTCAAGAGGCGATCCGATAACAAGATTGAAATTAGCGATTCCCTTGTCCAAGATCGGTCCGCAAATCATATCGATGGTGGCCCAGGAGATCGACACGGTAGTCATTTTGGACCCTAATTGGTAAATTAGTCTAGTTCTCCCTCTGTCATCAGATGATACTCTCATAATTCTTCGCTTACCAGAATCGTCCATATTCAGGCAATGAGTAAAGAAGACGATCAGAAAAAGATCAAAGCGATTGTCATGATGAAAATTCTTACCGGAAAAGTAAGGATCAGAAAGGAAGAACATTAGAAATCCACCAGAGGAAGAGTGTTGAGTGTGAGAATGACAGAATTCTCTCCCGCATATATATAGGGCCTTTGGATTTAATGCGCTTAGAACTCAAAGCAACTCATCGATAATCGAATAATTAATTGTTTTGACCGATACAGGTCGGATACAAAAGAAATCAGGAAATAGGAAGGGATTAGGAAGCAAGAAAAGATCGGACGAGGAAAAGTGGAAAGAGATCGGAATAACCAACCTCACATCGGTCAATCATAAAAAGAGATCGGGAAGACCGAGGAATGATGAGAGAGCTCGGGGAATCAAATCACTCTTAATCATGGCCCTTGATTCATAAGACTAATTCCCTTACCATCAAATCCAAGTTGGTTAAAGCTTTTGGGGCATGACCTAATCCTCACCACCCATCTCGTTTGTAAGGATGCACTCCTCGCCATTAGATTTCAAATGGTTAAAGTAGCCCAGTACATCTCAATTTACACCGTTGATCATAATTGTAAGGATGGATTTGAGGCCCTCAGATCAAAAGTAAATAAATGATTCGACACCTTTTATTCCCAGCCCTTGGATCTATTTTATAAGGTAAGATCTCTGATCGTCGGATTAAAGAATGAAAGGACACAGTTAGACAAATCCCAACCTTCAATCTTGATTCTCTTTAATTCTAAGACGTCGGATCACGTCCTTCTAAATCCACACCTTTCGTTCCTTCTTGCTGAAATCCTAACCCTCTATTTTGAGTACCCATTCCCTATAAATACCTGCATGCAATGCTGTAGAGGGGTGGTGATTATCGTCGGGAAACATCTGAATTTTGATATAGCTTTATTGCCTTTCATTCTGAAGCTCTTAAAATTTCTAGAGACTTTAGAAATAAGTTTTCTAAAGGTTTTTATTACTAGAGCTACGGGTTTTGCAATCTATACTCTTGACAATCATGCACCACCTTGATAATCCCATCACAGTTTGTCATTAAGACCTCACTTTCATCACCTTCAGTAGTTCAAAGTCACTTTGTTGTCTTAGCTTTTGTAGCTCCAGATTCGTAGGGCATCGGTATTGGCTCATCCATTATTTCAGCTCTCTATAGGTAAGCGTTTAACTTATCACTAAGTATCACTAGCCTATGTGTCGACACCATATTTTGGCAGATCCCCAAAATCAATAAAACTTTGAAACCGATCCCCGATACTAAGTCTCCTTTGGATGACTAATCACATTTCGATCCCTCTTTGATGGCGATCACAATTCGATCTCTCCTCACAAAGAATTAAATCAAATTGTTAAGTTCTGCATCGGTCAAAGCTTTGCAGTCTATCGCTCACGATCTCTCAAACCCATTATCGAAACTTCGGGACCCGTCAAGTATATTCTGATAAATGAAATGAAGCGGCACTAGATCTTTTCTTACAGTTTTATTGCGATCTCCCTTTGAAAGTTTAAGAGCTAAGGTTTTGGTTCGGTTTAATGAGGATTCGATCTTAAGTGTTGAGTTAAATTTTCAATTTTAATCAAGTCCCATTCAGCGTTTCTTCCCCAGATCTCATGCTTATTGTGCTTTAGATCTCTTATACTCAGTTAATAATTGCATTTAGTTCTTGTTTAGCTATGCTCATACAATCAAATACTTAGGCAATTGAGATTTTCCAATCACATCCATTCATTGAACAAAGAGACATTCCATTTCATTTCAAAAATTTGTACAAGTCATTTGGTGAGGATCACCCCGGCTGATCTATTTGCTCATTCTCTCTCTCACCCTCGGCCTCCTCTTCGCTTTCCCCTCGCCTTGGGGCGGATCGGCCATCAAGAGAAGTCCTCTTCAGTGCGCAGCAGGTTCGGCGGGAGGTCCTTGTGAGCATTCACATAGGCACCAGCTATCCGTCACCATTTCCTCGTCTTTTGCCTTAAGCTCCTCGATAAGTTGGGCGACACGAGAAGCCGTTGGCCTGGCGCCTCGACTTCCACGAGCCCGATCCCTTTCGGCGAACATGATTACATTGGCCACTCTGTCTTCATAGAACCGCGCCCCTCAACTTGAGATATGTAATCACGAGCGGATGCAAGTTGGGATCGGAGGAAGCCATTTCTAATTCTTCTTCTCAACCTCCTTGCCTGGCGATAAGCCTTTTCGAACAATGGTTTGGCTCACGGGCACTCAGCGTTCGGGCTCATGGCGCGAGTCAAGATATCGTCAGTGTCAGGGATAGCCTATCGATCCTCTGAAGGCGGATGGAAGATCCCAAGACTTTGGCAAAACCGGGTTCTCGAGCAGTCGGTTATTCTTGAGAGACTCGATCAATGTTTGGCGCCACGAGAGGAGGATCTCACGGAGAAGGTTGAGAAGGGCCCCTTTACGTACTTGGAGCAATTGGGGGTGGGCGGCTCTTCTTGTTGAGGAGGAGATCGGATAGCCTCGGTGATCGGCGGCCCAGAAGGTCGGGGCGGGCCTCCTTGCGTCTCCCTTGGTTCATGGCGGGAGTTTGAGGCATCTCGACGCTTCATCTCCTTTACTTTCAGGAGATCTCTCTTTCCTTCTTAGCTTCCTAGAACCCTTATCACGACCATACTGCACAAAGGAAAGGTCGGTGAGATTGCTAAGGTCACGAGATCGAGATTTAGAAAATACGATCACAAGTCGAGAGTGGAAGTTCGCGATCTTGGCGATGGCGGTGTAGGGTCAATGGTGCTCGGCGGTCCTTTGCATCTAAGCGAGAATACTTTTGAGTGGCGGCGACTTTTGGATCCATCACTATTAAGCTTTCTTCTGGTTCGGGTTAACGTGCTTGAAGCAAAGGCCCTGGTGCCACGGCTACGAGGAAGTCCTCAAGCGGGATGGATCTTTGCTCCTCGAGAATGAAGAAGCGGTTCTTCCAATTTTTAAGGGAGGAGGCGGATCGGTGAAGAGCCCGCAATGAGGCCGCTGAAAGAACCGATGATCATCGTCCTTTCGGCAAGTTAGCTGTGCGATTCGGCGAACACCTTAGCCGTAGAGTCGATTCCCTTAGATCGGCATAGACCTCGGAAAGCTACTAAGATCGCCACGAGTTGGGGTGAATCGAGCAATGCATACCGGTGAAGTTTTAGGACCTCCTTGAAGAAATCATCGGAGGAACCGAAGGCCGGCCTTTAAGCTTCCTCATATACCATAACGGTCATTCTCTTCAAAGAAGTGATCGGCTCGGTGATCGCCGTGTACCGGATAAGTTAAATGCGAATCGGGCGAATATTGTACTCTGGCTAAGCGATTGTAGATTGGACTCTTGTAAGATCGATGGCGGCTCGTCCATAGGAGATTCTCCCTCCTGAAGAAGATGCGTGCCTTGATGGTATGACCGCCTGGACACAGGCGAAGACCCTAGGAGGCTCGTTTGCGCGCTTGGCCCGACCACTTCTTCTTCGTCAGACGACCATGAGGCGAATCGAGGAGGACTCGCGCTCTTTGACCTTGGCACGCTCATTTTCAAAGAAATAAAGAACTTAAACTAAAAAAGAAGATCAAAGCCCTTACAGAGTCGATCGTCGGAAGAACTTGAAAAGCGAGAGAACTTTGAAGTTGTGGCGAGGATTGAAAATGGAATGAGAGAACAATGGCTAACCCCACCCCTATTTATACTAGTCAGAGCATTTAATGCTCGCGAGGTTCTAAACAGCGCATCGATTGGTGGGACTCGGCAATTTGTTCGACACTTCTCTCAAATATTGAATGTTAGAGATCGGTTAATTGGAGATCGGCATAATAAGTTGAATATTTTGAATAAAGGATCGATTAAGTGTCATTCGGGTAAAGAACGGATCGGATAATCACATTAGAGATCAAAAAATAAACAATGAAAAAATAATAATAAGATAATCGACAAAAAAAACAATTTATTTTCCAAAGTTCGGATTACATCATTTGGGCGATCTCTAGGGATCGGATTACACTAAAATTGGATTACATCATTACTGTTATCTCTAGAGTTCGGATTACATTGAAAACAAAATACATTATTTGGGCGATCTCTAGGGACCGGACTGTCACATTGTGACTTATCCAAATGGGTGTCATCGACTAGAACCGATTGTCGGAACACCCAATGTGGAGGAAAGCGTGTCGGAACACAATGTGGTGAAGCGAATAAACTTGGGAGAGCAACCGTCAAGGGCGGCGAACATCGACAATTTGCTCGGCCAAAATCGGTTCGCGATTATGCGATTGAGCGACTTCGAGATCGGCGCGATCGAGGTCATAATCGGTCGGTTAATTGATTGATTCTCTCACCATCATCGGATAAGGTTATCGCTATTATCCGATCAGGATCGTAAATTTTCGATCGAGAATAAGGAAGTCCATCGGAGAGGGATCAAAAACCACCATGATGGCGAGCATTGCGGGCGGCTAGAAACGAGGAAAAGTAAGAAGGAAGAGAGGAAAATCGGATGAAGGAAATGTCTGCGACAAGGGTATATATAGGGAAAATGAGCATTTATTCTTTGGCGAAAGCGAACGCCTCGAGAATCAAGGGGAAATTAATGCTTTGACCATCCCGGACCAGAGAAAGGGAGAGATCGGAATAATAGATCGGAAGATGGGAGATTAACATGAGAGATCGGAATAGGGCGTGTCAAGAAGAGGATCGAAGACAAAGGAATAAGACAAATCCCAAATAGCAGTCGTCGAATCGGGTAGAGGTAGTTAAAGCGTTGCGGCGAGATCTCCACCGCGCCTAAGAATGCGCCTTAATCTTTGGCAGTGCGGTATGTCATGTGATCCTGTACATCCCAATCCCCCGTTGATCTCACTTATAGGACAAATCCGAACCCTTGGATCAAGAGAGAAGCGACAATACCAGCGTCTTTCGCTCTTAGCCCTCAGATCGTTCCGGACGAGAAGATTTGGGACCGTCAGATTGAAAGAAGAGAAGGATAAAAATTCTGAAGGGTGATCTCAACCATTCGTTTTGATTCTCTTTAGTTCCTGAACATCCGATCATGTCCTTCGAAATCTTTACCCTCCATCTCCCTCAAAATAAATCCTGACCCTTAATGGGACGCACGATTCCTATAAATACCAGCATGAAAAACTGTTCAAATGACGAAAAATATAGGCAAGAGTCAGTGACTATAGTGGAATAACTCTGAAACTTAATTCAGTTTGTTACTCTGCTATTTTGAGTTTTCATAGAAAAAACTTTTGAAACTAGTTTTAAAGTGTTTTCTTGCAAAAGGATACGGAATCTGAAACTTTTCATTTCGATTCGTTCATTATCCTGTGACACTCCCACTTTCTGTCTCTGTTATCCTCTATTTCCATTCATATTATCTAAGCTCAACTCCACTCAAGCTTGGTCATTTTGACCTGTTTACATTTTAACAAAGAATACTTCATTTCGAGGCAAACCACGGTCCTCATTTGCCAACTGCAATCTTGCTACTTTTACGATTACGTAGTTAGATCAATAGACTCGACACCCTACAGGTCAGTGTTAATATCGCCATTTTATTAAGTCTAGCTCTCGTTTCACGTATTTCCTTTGTTCTCTTTCTTATGCCTGTTGTTTTCTTTAAGTTTGTGTCACGCTAAATAAAAAACAAAGCAAAAATATGTTCTAGTTTACTCCGTCTTTGGTTAACCCACACTTAGTTAATCTTTATTATTTACGAACATAAGTCATCTAATCCAGATTACGTAGAAAGCAGCTAGACAAAATGTAGGTAAGCGTGTTTTTGAATCACTAGGTGGCGTAGAAAGCGTCCGGCAAAATGCCATAAGGCGGAATAAAAATCAAAACTCGGGTAAGTAAAAGTGCAGATAGGATCTTGATAAAGTGACCTTAGGGAGATCGGCAAAATCCGCATGGCGCCCCTTATTTAGTCACAAAATGCCAACGAGTTAAAGAAGTCTTATTTAGTCCTTTGGCGCCTTTAAGTACGAACTCTTAAACTTAGGCTTTTAAGATATATAGCTGCGATCAAACATTAAAGAGATCGGAGGAGAGTTCTTATCAGGTCTCAACTCAAAATTTTAATAAGCGTCTAGAGGAGATCGGAGGAGAGTTCTTATCAGGTCTCAACTCAAAAATTTTAATAAACATTAAAGGAGATCGGAGGAGGTTCTTATCAGATCTTCCCCAAAATTTTAATAAATAACTTAAAAGAAATCGGAGGAGAGTTCTTATCAGATTCTCACACCAAATCTTAACACATGCGTAAAATAATCCCAAAACCAAGATGATTAGCGACACCAACTCACTAAAAATTTGTCTCATTTACTTATGTATACAGGTAATCCGAATTTAGTGAAAGATCCAATATTCCTTTTAGTAAAAGGACTAACATTCCCATTCAAGCCCTACTAACCAATTTATAAAGAACTCTAAAATTAAATCTACTTACCATTATTAAGGTACGAGGTGGTGTGCCTAACACCTTCCCCACCGTTTACGGACCGAACCTAGAATCTCTGTCTTGAAGTGGTTTCATTTTCCTCCAAATGGTTTTCTTTAATTTCCCTCAAAACTAAGGTGGCGACTCCTCACTCCTTCCCACTTGGTGAGTGATCGTCTAAGCGACCATAAAACCCCTTGCGACGACTTAGCGACTCATTGGGGACTTCAAAATGGTGACTTAACCGGTCTAGTGGTCCAAAAGTAGATTTAATTTTGTTCGATCAAATTATAGTTAGATGGGCTCATTCAGCAATGTTTTATATGTTATTGCTGCTGACTATTTTGCTTGTTTTGCCTGTTTTATTTCCTACAGTGCTCTTCGTTTCAAAAAAAAAAAAGGAAAAAAGGGAAAAATGGAAAAATAAAATCCCCCTGAATTGGGAAGAGGTAAAGGTGTCCCTTCACACACTGAACACTCACATGATGTCCTCACACACTTTGGTCCTATACCCGGGCTTTCTTACCCTTTTAGGAAAGTAGGAGGGAGTCATGTAGCGGTACCCATGGGTTCTACCCGTTAGTATCAGTGAAGGCTGCTCAAATTGAAACTTGTTCAATCCACTGTGATACTCGTGGAATTTTCCCGATAATATCATGGTTATAGAAGGGTGCCCTCCTGTTTACAGTAGGGGCAATTTGGGACCCTGTGACTTTTAGAAAATTAGATCCTGAGCTAAATTATCACAATAGCTGAAAGCCGTAGTAAACTACCTTATAAGATAGAACTATCTAGATAGGTAGCGCTCATCCGGTATTAGGAGTCTCCCTACTATAGGACAAAAGGGGGCATACTTACTCTTATCTGTTGCTTTAATTTCCTTTTGTTCATTTTTTTTTTTTTTAGGGTAATCTTGAATCCTACTAAAACACCTACACATTTTCCTACTTTGATAAATGTGTACGTGTCACCTGTCAATAGTATGTTTCAAAATTACCCTAATTTATCTTGCTAACGAATTTTCCATGAGATATTACCAAACCAAGAGTGCAGTAAAAGGATAGGCATCATTTTATCATGGCATCCTCGAGTCGATCGTGAGAAAGGTTCAAAATGCTAAACTTTGGTCCAAATCGGCTCATAGTCAGGTACCCTCGCAAAATGATGTTTAGAGGCACATGCTAGCTTACTACCTTCACTAGATCTGAATAAAATAGAGTCGAATGAGCGACCTCGAAGTCTGTCTAGTGGATGGAGGTTGCTTCCGATCAGTCAAGGCACGATTTGAAGAGAAATGCGGAGGATTGCAACCTTAATGCGAGTCGAGGTCCAAATCCGGCATTAAAAGCCATATTGTCGGTTTGGAATTCTAAATGCAGGGTATTCTCTTTCAATGACATTGATCGGTTCCCACTATGGAAGAATATCGGGCATTGCTAGGGATTCCTTACTCATTGCGAACGGATCTACCTACACCTTGAGCATAGGCAGACCTGGAAACGATTAACACATTTGTTGGGCATCCCTTCGGAAGAGGCAAAGTCAAAAGAAACTGTCAAAGGAAACACACATGGTTGGTATTGGACATATCTCCAGAAGTGGTTAGATCAGTGCCTCCAAGAGAAACAGTGGCATCAAGCTTGTGGCACTCACCTTGGGGATCTATGGTTTGATTTTGTTCCAGGACCATTGGGAATCATAACTTGCAGCGGTGGAAGTGTTACGGGCGGTAGAAAGGCAAGAGGTCAAGCCAATACCGGCAATTCTTGCGGAAACCTTGTTAACCCTAACCTACTGCAGACAACAGGGAAAAGGGTCCATTAAGTGTTGTTCTCAGTTGCTATATCTCTGGATTATCAGTCATATGTGTCCTGTGGAGACAAAGGGATTAACTTGGTACCTCGACCAGCCTCCCATCGAGAAGATGACCGGTTAATGTCGGTCAGAAAAATGAGCAATGATGGTGGGAGCGGATTTTGAGTTTCAATAGCCATGAGTCTTGTTGGAGGAAGCTATGGGCGTCGAGCCAACCCGTTTTAATCGATGCAGGAGGTGTCGGTCGGTATCCTAATCGAGTAACGGATATACAAGTTACACTCGGCATTGGTAATGAGGCGATTTGGCTCAACGCAGTCCATGATCAACATTGAAGAATACCACCAAGGTCACTTCTACCATGAGCTCAAGGAAGAGGAAGGATTGAAACTAGCTCGCAAGTCTTGGGAAAGCATTACTCTGATGGAGAGATCACCTAAAGGCCCAAGTGCCTCGGCGATTACCTTAAATGGAGGGCGCGGGGCCGAGAACACTTAACTACGAGAATCAGAGGACAACAACCTCGCCAAAACATCCTATTAGAAGAAGTTGATAATCGTGCCTTGACTCACTACAAAAAGCAAACACTGAGAACTCACAACTGCAAGAACAAATAAAACAGTTGGAGGACCAACAATAGAAACTTAAAAGAAGAGTGAGAAGACTCAAGGAAGAGGCAAGAGCCGAAAGGATGGGGTTCGAAAAGCAAGAGTGCAGTGGGAAAGAAAAAGACTCTCTTCAGTGAGGTCAAAGAGATGAAAGGGCGAATAGTAAGCAGGAAAGGATGAAATACCAAGAGGTACTCATTGAAGAGTATAAGCAAGAAAACAAAAAGAAGAAGCTCGAAACAAAAGAATAGGCACTACTCATCAACGATATCTTGAAAGAGTGTGCTAAGGAAAGGAAAGAGAAAGAAAAACAAGCTGCCCTCTATCAAGAACTGAAAGAGAATGTTGACCAGCTGGAGAGAATAATAGCACAGGGAAAACAATAACTATTACCTGAATCCGAGTATGCTCTGAAAGCATTCGATCCTGCCAAGCAAGAAGAAAGGTTATATGAGTATCTCAGAAAATGTCATCTCATTATAAAGAACCTCCCAGAGCCTAGGCCGATGTAAAGAATATGGTGTACAAATTATTCAGTTAATGAAATGATTTCTGGACCATTGTTTAGTAAATTTGTGAATGAATAATATGACTCCCGTAGGAACTCCCTCGCTAGGGTTATGTGAAAAATTGAATGCGCTATATGGACAGGTATCATAAATGCACGTTCAATCCAGTCATTCACAGTCAGATTATCGAACGATGCCATGATAAAATTGGTGCGATTATCCTTTTACAGATTTCAACCTGGCTCTCAAATGCCACTGTATCCTTCGTCTAGACCAGGACTTTTAATTCCTTTGCAAAATTCAAAGTTCATTTAAATCTTTTTTTTTTACTCCCTACAGGAAATCAATATTGCTTCAAACAAAGCAAGTCTGACCAAGCACACGGTTCAGCCCAAGCGAGTGTACTTAACAAGATCTCGGACAAAGAAGATAATGGAAGATCAGGAACAAGTATAGAACCTACAGGCAAGTCTCGAATTGAAAGATCAGTCTCGAACTTATGAGACTAATGAGAAATGTCCCAGAATAAACCCACGTGAGCCTAGCACGCCATTACCTCCTCCACCACCTCCAACAAATGATCCTCACCAAGCTTCAACTTCTTTTACCTTTCAGTCTCCCATCCCGGACCCGACAATCACTGTCAATCCGGTTACTACAAATAATGACCTACCTTACTCTCATTACCCAACCGTTCAAAACACCGACCCATACCCTTCAAATGTGATCCCTCCCATTCACTTCACCCCTCATCTCCCAAGCTGGGAGTATTCCTGTGATGGGGAGAAAATAAGTCAAAAGAAAGTGAAAGCTATGCGCTCTAGAGGAGAGATTGAGGGCAATTGAAGGGCTGAATATGTATGGTTCGGTCGGCGTGGCATCACTAAGCGGTGCGGATGTGGTGGTGCCACCCAAATTCAAGGTTCGGATTTTGACAAATACAGGAACTCGGATCCCGCATCCACAGGCAACCTACATTGCCAAAATGCGCCCTAACAGAAGATGGCAGACTTCTCATTCACTTCTTTCACGAGAGCCTCTCGGGCGGCTCTAAGATGGTGCATACAATTGGGCGGGAGCAAATTGCACTCTGGAAGGATTTAGGCGATACCTTCTTGAAGCAATACAAATTCAATTGTGATGTGGCACCCACAAGGAGGGACCTCGAACTTAGCAGAAAGGCAGGGAAGGTTTCAAGCGGTATGCCAGAGATGGAGAGAAAAGGCGGCGGAAGTATATCCCGGTGGTGACAATGAGCTATGCTCTTTGTTCATCGAAACTTTGAAGGCCCCTTACTTCAACTTGATGATTGGGAACACCTCCAGCAGCTTCTCGACATCATACAGTGGCGAGAGGATAGAGGCCAACCTAAGAATGGGACATTGCGAGTCGTGAAAACCTGTAAAGAAGGCGCCGACTTTGGCAAGAAGAAGGAGGGTGATGTGCATTCCGTCACCGTCGAATAATTACTCCCCATTTCCCCAAAACAACTCTGACCATATCCTTCCTCTCATGGTCAAGCAGTTTGCAAACATTCCATCTCCTTTCCTAACTATCCACACCCACGCCCACAATATCCCCACCTACAAATTACCAACCAAGACCATCTCTTCCTCCGCTCAATCAAGACCGCCACTAAACAACCCAAGACCCCAAGAAACCTGATCCACCTCTTCCTCCCACTCGGTGAAATATCCGATACCTTGTCGGTATAAACCAAATTGTACCAGTTCCCTTGGGCAGATCCGGCCACCATACGGGTGGTATGATGCTCTTGCCGTTGTGAGTACCATGGAGGGCACAAGGGCACTCAGCGATAGCTGCGGGGCACTCGGGAAGAGTGCGCTGTCGAAGCGGGTGGTTGAAGATTGAGAAATGGTTCCCTCCCCAATGTTACCTCAAACCTTTGCCTAACCATAATACAGGCGGTGGTGTAAATATGATAGAGTCGAGGAAGAAGGATCAACACAGTAGACAAGCTGGTTCCTCACTTTGAGAGATTTTGGCTATAGCAATGAGGAAGGCTACCTTTGCCCTCGGGTGGCGGGATTGAAGAGAGTGCAGGTGTCCTTACCATGGAGGCGGTGACCATGAGTGCGAGATTGTGAGGTTCAAGCGGGAGGTCGAACTTGCTATCCCTCAAAGTTACGAGATATCGGACAAGGTCGAAGGCGGAAGAGGAAGTGAACACCACGATTCAGCTAAGCGGCTTCTACCTCCAAACCAGAATCACCTTCTCACCCCGGTAGCCTCACCACGATGCGGTTATCGAACTCGCCTCGGCTCCGTCACCAATACTCACGCTGTCCCATGGAATTATAATTTCCAAGTTTTCACTCGGGGGCGTCAGCGGTACATCCGCTCCTAGTCTTGCCTCACCTCGGCACCACCAAAACCATGTTTCGCTCCTCACGAGCATTTGAATGACTTATCTTTGGACCTACAGTGACATTACTCCCAAACTAGTCCTCGGCCGGTATCGCACAAAGCCCTCTCCACAGAGCAAGAAGTCGAGTTTATAACTCGAAGTGGGAGGTGTTCTGAGCGAAGAAAGAGAAAAGAGGAAAGGGAAAGTAAAAATGGGAGAGTCATCAAGAAATACGAAGAGGAGGTTGAAAGCAGGGAAATGGGCAGTGAACATAAGGAAGAGGAAGAAGCTGCTGCTCCAAATAATGAAGCAGTGAGTATGATGTGGTGGGCGATTGAGAAAACACTACTTGAATTTCACTGTTATCAACGATCCTGAGCTCGGAAGTCCACGACAAGCCTTACAAAGAATCTTGGATCAAGCCTTTGTAAACCAGAGCATTACTCAGGCGGTTTGAGAAGATAGTAGAACAAATCGGGCATCGGCTTTGTAGCCTTTTACGAAGAGGAGGTAGACCCGCGAGCTTAGGGCACAATAAAGCTCTACATGTAGCGTGAAGTGTAAGGGTTGTATAGTGGCCAAGGTCCTCATCGATAACGGATCGACCCTCAATGTCGCCTAGCGCTACCTTAGCGGTGCCGGTCGACGATCGTATATCGTCAGTGCAATGGTGGTAGAGCCTTTGGCGGTACCAAGAGAGAAGTCTTTGGGACATTGACTTGCCAATCAAGTCGGTGCATGTACTTTCAGCGTCACGTTTGGTGATGAACATTGGTAGCTTACACTATCTTTGTTGGGAAGGCCATGGATCCATTCTGCGAATCTTGTTCCTTCAACTTTGCACGAGAAAATAAAATACATTAAGGGCGGCAAAATCATCAACTGTAAGGGGTGAAGAGGCCATATTGGTCACCAAGCCGCAATCACTTCCTTATGTGGAGCGGTAGAGTCGTTGGAGAGTTCTTTCAGGCCCTTGAATTGCAAGATCTGGAAAGGAGGGGCTATGGCTATGGTGGCCAAAGTGATGTCGAGGAGCGGGTATCAAGAGGGGAAAGGCTTGGGCACCTGCTGCGAGGAATCATGGAACCCATACGGCTATTCGGAAAATAGGCCATTGTGGTTTGGGATATGAGGAGGATGCCCTCGTGGATGGGCGATTACGGATGAGGAAAATACTTGGGATCGGAGGTTTGACGGAAGATGGGAAAGATGAAAGTAGTCCAGAATCACGGAGATCTTCACTAAGCGGTCATTCAACATCAAGCAAATCTGGAAGAATCACGATGATCCATCCATAGATGTCATCCAAGCTGGACTCCTTGTATGAGGCCCTAGTCTGCCAATGGTGAGAGGCGGGAGTGGACAAGCTGGACAACGGAGGATATCCACGTACTCAATTTGAGTAAAGTACCTCTGTTATCTACACTTGATCATTTTGTCCATGGTGACAAGTGTAATCTGTAAATGGACCTTTTCTTATGGCATTAATATTAATGAATTGATAGCGCATTTTAAATCCAATACTCTCTTTCTTTCCTTTTAATTCCATCCTTATAACACGTTCTATTCTTTATTCATTCGGACTATTCATCAATTAACACCTAATAATCCAATAGACTCGAAATTCCTCTAGTTAATTTTGAAATCCCCATAGCGCCATTACTTCAAGTGATTACGAGGAAGACCTTACACAAGAAGGCAGTGAAAAGGGCGAGCCCTCCCTCGTACCTTGTGGAGGCAAACCATGCCGTAAACTTAGGCACGGAAGAAGTAAAAGGGAACTTAAGGTAGTGGAGAGTGAAGAATTGGGAGATATGATCGATGCCTTAAAGAATTCCTCGATGTATTTTCTGGAGCTATGATGATATGGTGGGTTTGGACCCTCGGATAATGCGCACAAAATTCCCTTAATTCGAGAGCGATTAGGTGAAGCGAAACTAAGGAGAATGAATCGACACACCTTTGCTCAAGGTTCGAGATGAAGTTAAGAAGCGATGTGGCATGGGTTCTTGGAAGTAGTCAAATATCCCCAATGGGTGGCTAACGTCGTCCGGTAATGAAGAAGGGCGGGAGAGTCGGGTGTGCGTTGACTACGGGGATCTTAATAAAGCTAGCTTGAAAGGCGATTTCCCTCTCCCCACATTGATGTGTTAGTTGACAATCTTTGCGGGATTGGGAAGGTGTTCGTGTATTGATGGGGCATCGGTACAATCAGATCCCAATGGGCGAGGAAGACAAGGATAAAGCGCTTTCATCACTCAATGGGAGTATTTTGCTATCGGGTCATGCCCTTGGGTTGAAGAATGCGGGGCTACTTACGGTAGCGCAATGGTCACATTATTCCACGATATGATGCATAAAGAAGTGGAGGTGTGCGTGGATGATATGATCATTAAATCCAGGAGAAGAGAGCCACGTTCAAGTGATGAGGAGGGTATTCGAAAGGCTCGGAAATACAGGTTGGCTGAACCACGCCAAATGCATATTGGAGCTAGATCGGAAAGTTGTTGGGATTCATAGTAGCGAGAAAGGGATAGAAGTAGATCCGGACAAAGTTCGAGCTATTCAAGAAATGCCACCCCAAAAGCAGAAGGGAGGTGCGCGATTTTAGGAAAGTTGAACTACATTTGAGATTTATTTCTAATCTCACTGCCAAAGTGAGCCTATTTTAGGACTACTCGGAAGAACAACCCTACCCAATGGGATTGGTTTGTCAAGCGGCTTCCGGGACAATCAGCGATATCTGTCAAATCCACGATATTGGTTCCACATGGCGGGCGGGCCTTTGATCTGTATATGGCGATCCAGTGAACTTCGATGGGATGTGTTTTGGGACAACATGATGATCTGGCGAAAAGAGAGGGCCATTTATTACACGAGCAAGAAGTTCAATGATTGTGAATCAAGGTACTCTTTCTTAGAAAAGACTTGCTGCGCGTTAGCCTGGACAGCAAATCGCCTCAAGCACTACATGTTGAATCACAAGACATGGCTCATCTCCAGGATGGATCCTATCAGATATGTATTCGAAAGCCCATTCGTGCCAGGAAGGATAGCCAAGTGGCAGGTTATACTCTCCCAGTACGATATAGTCTACGTGACCCGGAAAGCGGTAAAAGGTAGCGTGATCGCTGACCTCCTAGCGGAAAATCCCATCCAGGATTATGAAGCTCTGGATTTTGAGTTCCCTGATGAGCATATTAATGAGGTAGACTACGAAGAAGATGGGCCAGCCAACGTATGGGAAATGTATTTTGATGGAAGCGATCAATTTATCAGGAATGGAATCGGGCTGTACTAGTATCCTGAGCGGAAAACACTTCCGATATTTGTCAAGTTGAGATTTGACTGTACCAACAATGTCGCAGAATATGAAGCTTGTGTAATGGGTCTACAAGCTGCTATCGAGATGAAAATCAGAAAGTTGGAGGTGTACGGAGACTCGGCTCTGATAATTTATCAAGTCAAGGGAGAATGGCAAACCAAGGATCCAAAGCTGATCCCATATCAGAAGTACTTACTGGAGCTGATTAAGAAATTCGAAGAGATCTCTTTCACTCACCTTAGTAGGGACAAGAATCAATTTGCCGATGCTTTAGCTACTCTAGCTGTTATGGCTCAAATCGAAGAGGGTCAGATGATTCAAACATTGAGGATTAAAGCAAGAGATGAGCCAGCTTACTGCTTCATGGTTGAAGAAGAGCCCGATGGAAAGCCTTGGTATCATGATATCCTGGTCTACTGCAGAACCAGAGAATTCCCCTCAGGGGCAAGCAAAAATGAAAAGAAGATGATTCGGAGATTAGCGTTGGGATACTTCCCCAGTGGAGAAACCCTATACAAGAGGAGCTCCAATGGCGAATTATTGAGATGTGTAGATGCAAAAGAGGCAAAGAGAATCCTTTTTGAGACTCATGAGGGAAATTGTGCAACTCACGCCAATGGACACATGATGGCTAAGCAAATCATGCGACGTGGTTATTTTTGGACCACAATGGAGAAGGATAGCGTCGAGTATTTCCGGAAGTGCCATAAGTGTCAGATCTATGCCGATCCGATAAACGTGCCACCTCATAAGATGTTCAACCTCGTCTCACCATGGCCATTCACAATGTGGGGCATCGATGTGATTGGTCCCATCAATCCCAAGGCATCCAATGGACACAGATTTATCCTAGTGGCCATCGACTATTTCTCCAAATGGGTGAAACAGCGTCGTATGCTCACATCACGAGAACACGTTTCTTAAATTCTTCAAAAGCAATATCATCTGCGGCATGGTCTCGAATGAAATCATCATGATAATGCCAAGAACTTGAATGGTCAGAAGATTCGGGAATTATGTGATCAATACAAAATCAGGCATCTCAATTCCTCCGTCCGTCCCTAGATGAATGGAGCGGTGGAAGCGCGAACAAAAATCTAAAGAGGATAATCAGGAAAATGACGGTCACATATAGGGATTGGCATGATAAGCTTCCCTACGCTCTTCATGCATACCGGACTTAGTAAGAACCTCAGCAGGGCAACTCCATACTCAGCGGTCTACGGGATGGAAGCGGTTTTACCTATTGAGGTTGAAATTCCTTCCTAAGGATTACGAAGGAATCGAGGATTGATGAATCGAATGGATCGATCAAGGTTGGATCGATTAAACTCTTTGGGCGAGAAAAGATTAACAATGACATGTCATGGGCAATTATACGAGAGGAGAATGGCTAGGGCATTTGATAAAGGTGTCACTTGCGCGAATTCCAACCGGGGACCTAGTTTTGAAGAAAGTCTTTGTCGAACCAAAATGATCCCGGGGCAAATGGTCACCAACCTACGAGGGACCCTATGTGGTTAAAAGGCATTTTTGGAGGAGCCTTGATCTTAACCCACATGGGCGGTGAAGAATTCGAGACACATGAATCTGAAACCTTTGTCAGAGATACTATGCATAAAATGGGTAAAGGATGAAAACCGAAAGGCGTCCCAAAAAAAAAAAAAAAAAAAAAAAAAAAAACTAGGGGTGAAAACCGAAAGGGTGTACAGTCGAATGGATGAAAAGAAAGTGAAAACCATAAAGGGCGCTTTAAGTAAAATAGGAAGAAAGTCGGGAACAGAAAAGGGGCATCCGAAGGAATGGGATCATAGGTCAAGTCTTGCAACTCCTCCTCCATTAATCATCGGCCTTCGGTATCTTGTTAAGTACACTTCGTCAGGAAAGCACTTCATGTGTCAGGGTTAGACTTGCTTTGTAAGTTGATTTTAATTTCATGCAATTTACATTTCTGTCATCAACCTCTGGTTCATTGATCTAAGTTGATTTTAATTTCTTACAATCCTGTCATCAACCTCTGGTTCCTTGATCTAAGTTGATTTTAATTTCATGCAATTTAAATTTATGTTATCAACCTCTGGTTCCTTGATCTAAGTTGATTTTAATTTCATGCAATTTACATTTCTGTCATCAACCTCTGGTTCCTTGATCTAAGTTGATTTTAATTTCATGCAATTTAAATTTATGTTATCAACCTCTGGTTCCTTGATCTAAGTTGATTTTAATTTCTTGCAATCCTGTCATCAACCTCTGGTTCCTTGATCTAAGTTGATTTTAATTTCATGCAATTTAAATTTATGTTATCAACCTCTGGTTCCTTGATCTAAGTTGATTTTAATTTCATGCAATTTAAATTTATGTTATCAACCTCTGGTTCCTTGATCTAAGTTGATTTTAATTTCATGCAATTTAAATTTATGTCATCAACCTCTGGTTCCTTGATCTAAGTTGATTTTAATTTCTTGCAATTTACATTTCTGTCATCAACCTCTGGTTCCTTGATCTAAGTTGATTTTAATTTCTGTCATCAACCTCTGGTTCCTTGATCTAAGTTGATTTTAATTTCATGCAATTTAAATTTATGTCATCAACCTCTGGTTCCTTGATCTAAGTTGATTTTAATTTCATGCAATTTAAATTTATGTCATCAACCTCTGGTTCCTTGATCTAAGTTGATTTTAATTTCTTGCAATTTACATTTATGTCATCAACCTCTGGTTCCTTGATCTAAGTTGATTTTAATTTCATGCAATTTACATTTCTGTCATCAACCTCTGGTTCCTTGATCTAAGTTGATTTTAATTTCATGCAATTTAAATTTATGTCATCAACCTCTGGTTCCTTGATCTAAGTTGATTTTAATTTCATGCAATTTAAATTTCTGTCATCAACCTCTGGTTCCTTGATCTAAGTTGATTTTAATTTCATGCAATTTAAATTTATGTTATCAACCTCTGGTTCCTTGATCTAAGTTGATTTTAATTTCATGCAATTTAAATTTATGTCATCAACCTCTGGTTCCTTGATCTAAGTTGATTTTAATTTCTTGCAATTTAAATTTATGTCATCAACCTCTGGTTCCTTGATCTAAGTTGATTTTAATTTCATGCAATTTAAATTTATGTCATCAACCTCTGGTTCCTTGATCTAAGTTGATTTTAATTTCATGCAATTTAAATTTATGTCATCAACCTCTGGTTCCTTGATCTAAGTTGATTTTAATTTCATGCAATTTAAATTTATGTTATCAACCTCTGGTTCCTTGATCTAAGTTGATTTTAATTTCATGCAATTTAAATTTATGTCATCAACCTCTGGTTCCTTGATCTAAGTTGATTTTAATTTCATGCAATTTAAATTTATGTTATCAACCTCTGGTTCCTTGATCTAAGTTGATTTTAATTTCATGCAATTTAAATTTATGTCATCAACCTCTGGTTCCTTGATCTAAGTTGATTTTAATTTCATGCAATTTAAATTTATGTTATCAACCTCTGGTTCCTTGATCTAAGTTGATTTTAATTTCATGCAATTTAAATTTATGTCATCAACCTCTGGTTCCTTGATCTAAGTTGATTTTAATTTCATGCAATTTAAATTTATGTCATCAACCTCTGGTTCCTTGATCTAAGTTGATTTTAATTTCATGCAATTTAAATTTATGTTATCAACCTCTGGTTCCTTGATCTAAGTTGATTTTAATTTCATGCAATTTAAATTTATGTTATCAACCTCTGGTTCCTTGATCTAAGTTGATTTTAATTTCTTGCAATTTACATTTATGTCATCAACCTCTGGTTCCTTGATCTAAGTTGATTTTAATTTTTCTGTTATCAACCTCTGGTTCCTTGATCCAAGTTGGTTTTAATTTTCTAGTATTCTAACTTCCGTTGCCAATTTCTAGGTCATGAACTTAGGTACACCTAATCGTCCAAAATATGAGTCTGAATTTTTACATAATTCCTACCAAAATTTTTTCCTTTAATAGAAATTATGTAAAGAGGGCATTGTCGACACCATATTTTGGCGATCCCCAAAATCAATAAAACTTTGAAACCGATCCGATACTAAGTCTCCTTTGGATGACTAATCACATTTCGATCCCTCTTTGATGGCGGTCACAATTCGATCTCTCCTCACAAAGAATTAAATCAAATTGTTAAGTTCGCATCGGTCAAAGCTTTGCAGTCTATCGCTCACGATCTCTCAAACCCATTGTCGAAACTTCGGGACGTCAAGTATATTCTGATAAGCGAAATGAAGCGGCACTAGATCTTTTCTTACGGTTTTATTGCGATCTCCCTTTGAAAGTTTAAGAGCTAAGGTTTTGGTTCGGTTTAATGAGGATTCCGATCTTAAGTGTTGAGTTAAATTTTCAATTTTAATCAAGTCCCATTCAACATTTCTTCCCCAGATCTCATGCTTTTTGTGCTTTCATATGTCTTATACTTATATTAATATTTGCTTTTAGTTCTTGTTTCGCTATTCTCATACAATCAAATACTTAGGCAATTGAGATTTTCCAATCACATCCATTCATTGAACAAAGAGACATTCCATTTCATTTCAAAAATTTGTACAAGTCATTGGTGGAGGATCACCCCACTGATCTACATTTGCTCATTCTCTCTCTCACCTCGGCCTCCTCTTCACTTTCCTCTCGCCCCGAGGCAGTCGGCCATCAGAGAAGTCCTCTTAGGTAGCGCGAAGTTCGGCCAAGAGGTCCTTGTGAGCATTCACATAGGCACGGCTATTCCGTCACCATCTCTTCATCTTTCTCCTTAGCTCCTCGTCTTTCTCCTTAAGCTCCTCGATAAGTTGGGCGACTGGAAGCCGTTGGCCTATAGCGCCTCGACTTCTCGAGAACCCGATTCCTTCGGCCGGAACATGATTCTGTTCGGCCACTCTGTCTTCATAGAACCGCGCCCCTCAACTTGAGATATGTAATCACGAGCGGATGAGAGTTGGGATCGGAGGAAGCCATTTCTGATTCTTCTTCTCAACCTCCTTGCCTGGGCGAAAGCCTTTTCCGAACTATGGTTTGGCTCACGGGCACTCCACGTTCGAGCTCATGGATTGAGTCAAGATATCGTCAAGGTACATTCGGGGATAGCCTATCCGATCCTCTGAAGGAAGATGGAAGATCCCAAGACTTTGGCAAAACAGGGGTTCTCCCAAGCGATCAGGTTATTCTTGAGAATCGATCAATGTTTGGCGCCACGAGAAGAGACCCTCGCAGAAGGTTGAGAAGGACCCCTTACGCACTTGGAGCAAGCTGGAGGAGGTGGAGGCGACTCTTCTTGTTGAGGAGGAGATCGGATAGCCTCTATGGTCGGACGACCGAGGGTTAAGCAGGCCTCCTTGTCTTCCCGGGTTCATGGCGGGAGTTGAAGCATCTCGACGCTTCATCTCCTTTATTTTCAGGAGATCTCTTTGTCCTTCTTCCGCTTCCTAGAACCCTCACCACCCGCCATACGCACAAAGAAAAGGTCGGTGAGATCGCTAAGGTCACGAGATCGAGATTTAGAAAATACCAATGCGAGTCGAGAGCGGAAGTTCGCGATCTTGGCGGTGGCGATTGAATAGTCCAATGGTGCGGCTCGGCGATCACCGCGTCCAAACAAGAATACTTTTGAGTGGCGGCGACTCTTGGATCCATCACTATTAAGCTTTCCTCTGGTTTAGGGTAATGCACTTGAAGCAAGGGCCCCTGGTGCCACCAGTACGGAAGTCCTCAGCGGCTCGGATCTTTGCTCCTCGAGAATGAAGAAGCGGTTCTTCCAATTCTTAAGGGAGGAGGCGGTCGAAAAGAGCCCGCAATGAGGCTTACTGAAAGAACGATGATCGTCATCCTTTGTGAGTTAGCCTATGCGATTCGGCGAACACCTTAGCCGTGAGTCGATTCCCTTAGATCGGCATAGACCTCGGAAGGCTACTAAGATCCTCCACGAGTTAGGGTGAACTTGAGCAATGCACACTCGGTGAAGTTTTAGGACCTCCTTGAAGAAATCATCTAGAGGAGAAAAGACCGGCCTTTAAGCGTTCCTCGTATACCATAACTCTATCATTCTCCTCAAAAGTGATCGGCTCGGTGATAGCGTGACATCGGATAAGTTCATACGAATCGGGCGAATATTGTACTCTGGCTAAGCGATTGTAGATCGGACTCTTGAAGATCGAGCGGTAGCTCGTCCATAGGAGAGTCTCCCTCCTGAAGAAGGTGCGTGCCTTGATGGTATGACCCGCCCCGACAGGCGGAGACCCTAGGAGGTTCGTTTGCGCTTGGCCCGACCACTTCTTCTTCGTCGGGCGACCATGAGAACTGAATCGAGGAGGACTTACGCTCTTTGACCTTGACGCGCTCATTTTCAAAAGAAATAAAGAACTTAAACTAAAAAGAAGATCAAAGCCCTTACAGAGTGCGATCGGCGTCGAAGAAACTTGAGAAAATGAGAGAACTTGGAGTTGTGAGCAAGAGGCGAAAATGGAATGAAAGAACAAGCGGCTAACCCTTCACCCCTATTTATACTAGTCAGAGCATTTAATGCTCACGAGGTTCGAGCGATGCATCGATTGGTGGGATTCGCGGTGTTACGACACTTCTCTCGAACATTCTGAGATCGGTTAATTGGAGATCGGCATAATAAGTTGAATATTTTGAATAAAGCATCAGTTAAGTGTCATTTTGTTAGGAACCAGATCGAACAAAAATATCAGAGATCTGAAAATAATCAATAAGACACAAATTCGATAAACAAAATTTTTATTTTCAAAAGATCGGATTACATCATTAGGGCGATCTCTAGGGATCGGATTACAATAAAGATCTAACTACATCATTTGGGCGATCTCTAGAGATCGATTACATTGACAAAATACATCATTTGGCGATCTCTAAGGATCGGAATACACTAGAGATCGATTATATCAAAGGTGATCTAAGGATCGGTTTATAAGCGATCCCAAGGATATTGCCGACCGGATGCTTCATCCATTGTCGAACACCCAATGTGGAGCAAACCGTTGTCGAGAACACCCAATGTGATGAGAAGCCGAATGAACTCGATTGAGCGACTCGAGATCGGTACAACCGAGGTCCAATACTGATCGGTCAAATCAGTTCTCTCACCATCGAGATTAAGGTCATTCGATCACGGGATCGTAAATTTTCGATCGGTGAGTAAATAAGTCCATCGGAAAAAGATCAAAGCCACAGTTGTATCCGGAACTTCCGACGGAGCTGCTAGAACAGGAAAAGTAAGAAGGAAGAGAGGAAAATCAGATGAAGGAAATGTCTCTGTCGACAGGGGTATATATAGGGGAAAATGAGCATTTATTGCTGAGCAGAAAACGAAGCGAACGCTTCGAGAATCGAGGGGCAATTAATGCTTTGACCAGGACTGAGGAAGGGAAAGATCGGAATAATAGATCGGAAGATAGGAGATTAACATGAAAGATCGGAAAGAGCATGTGAAAGAGATCGAAGAGGAGGATCGGAAGACAAAAGAATAAGACAAATCCCATTAACCTTCGTCGAGAATCGGAGCGAGGTAGTTAAAGCGTTGCGACGAGATCTCCACCGCACGCCTAAGAATTGCCCACAATCTTGACAGTGCGGGGTATGTCATGGCGATCCTGTACACCCCAATCTCCAGTTGATCTCACTTGTAAGGACAAACCCGGAACCCTTGGATCAAGAGAGAAGACGACAATACCAGCGCCTTTCGCTCTTAGCCCTCAGATCGTTCCGGACAAGAAGATTTGGGACCGTTAGATCGAAAGAAGAAAAGGACAAAAATTCTGAAGGGTGATCTCAACCATTCGTTTTGATTCTCTTTAGTTCCTGAACATCCGATCATGTCCTTCGAAATCTTGACCCTCCATCTCCCTCAAAATAAATCCTGACCCTTCATGGGGAGCACCCGATTCCTATAAATACCTGCATGAAAAACTGTTCAAGGGACGGAAAATATAGGCAAGAGGCAGTGACTATAGTGGAAGAACTCTGAAACTTAATTCAGTTTGTTACTCTGCTATTTTGAGTTTTCATAGAAAAAAAACTTTTGAAACTAGTTTTCTGAAGTGTTTTCTTGCAAAAGGGATTCTGGAATACTGAAACTTTTCATTTTCAGTTCGTTCATTATCCTGTGACACTCCCACTTTCTGTCTCTGTTATCCTCTATTTCCATTCATATTATCTAAGCTCAACTCCACTCAAGCTTGGTTATTTTGACCTGTTTACATTTTAATAAAGAATACTTCATTTCGAGGCAAACCACGGTCCTCATTTGCCAACCTGCAATCTTGCTACTTTACGATTACGTAGTTAGATCAAGAGACTCGACTCCCTACAGGTCAGTGTTAATATCGCCATTTTATTAAGTCTAGCTCTCGTTTCACGTATTTCCTTTGTTCTCTTTCTTATGCCTGTTGTTTTCTTTAAGTTTGTGTCACGCTAAATAAAAAACAAAGCAAAAATATGTTCTAGTTTACTCCGTCTTTGGTTAACCCACACTTAGTTAATCTTTATTATTTACGAGCGTAAGTCATCTAGTCCCGAGTTACGTAGAAACAGCTAGACAAAATGTAGGTAACTGTGTTTGAATCACTAGGCTGACGTAGAAGGCGATCCGGCAAAATGCCATAAGGCGGAATAAAAATCAAAACTCAGGTAAGTAAAAGGGTACAGATAGGATACTGATAAAGTGACCTTAGGGGAGATCAGCAAAATCCCGCATGACGCCCCTTATTTAGTCACAAAATGCCAACGAGTTAAAAGAAGTCTTATTTCGACCTTTGGCGCCTTTAAGTACCAGAACTCTTAAACTTAGGCTTTTAAGATATATAGCTGCGATCAAATTTCGAAGAGATCGGAGGAGAGTTCTTATCCGGTCTCAACTCAAAATTTTAATAAACATTAAATAGGGATCGGAGGAGAGTTCTTATCCGGTCTCAACTCAAAAACTTTAATAAACGTCTAGAGGAGATCGGAGGAGGGTTCTTATCCGATCTCCCCTCAAAATTTTAATAAACATTAAAAAGAGATCGGAGGAGAGTTCTTATCCGGTCTCAACTCAAAATTTTAATAAACGTCTAGAGGAGATCGGAGGAGAGTTCTTATCCGGTCTCAACTCAAAAATTTTAATAAACATTAAAAGGAGATCGGAGGAGGGTTCTTATCCGATCTTTCCCCAAAATTTTAATAAATAACTTAAAAGAAATCTGAGGAGAGTTCTTATCGATTCTCACACCAAATCTTAACACATGCGTAAAATAATCCCAAAACCAAGATGATTCGACACCAACTCACTAAGGTTGTCTCATTTACTTATGTATCTGGGTAATCCGAATTTAGTAAAAGATCCAATATTCTTTTTACTAAAAGGACTAACATTCCCATTCAAACCCTCCTAACCAATTTATAAAGAACGCCAAAATTAAATCTGCTTACCCTTATTAAGGGACGAGGTGGGGTGCCTAACACCTTCCCCACCCGTTTACGGACCCCGAACCTAGAATCTCTGTCTTGAAGTGGTTTCATTTTTCCTCCAAATGGTTTTCTTTAGTTTTCCTCAAAACTAAGGTGGCGACTCCTCACTCCTTCCCACTTCGGTGAGTGATCGTCCAGGCGACCGCAAAACCCCTTGCGACATCCACATATAAGACAAGGAAAGTGATAGCACTGTCACTAACCTTCTTATATACACATGGCTCATCCTCATTTTTGATAAAACCAAAGGATTTAATGGCTTCATCAAAACGGATGTTCCAACTCCTCGAAGCTTGTTTCAACCCATAAATGGATCGCTTTAGCTTGCATACCTTGGAACCATCTTGGGATTCAAAACCCCTAGGTTATTCCATGAAAATGTTTTCTTCAATGTATCCATTGAGAAAAGCTTTTTTGACATCCATCTGCTAAATCTCATAATCATAGTATGCAGCTATTGCTAATAAAATCCTAATTGATTTAAGCATGGCAACAGGCGAGAAAGTCTCCTCATAGTCGATTCCTTGCTTTTGGCGAAACCCTTTCGCTACTAGCCTTGCCTTATAGGTCCCTACCTTTCCATCAGAACCAATTTTCTTCTTGAAAACCCATTTGTTCCCTATAGGTACAATACCTTCAGGTGGTTCAACAAGATCCCAAACTTGATTCTTATACATGGAATCAATTTCGAATTTCATAGCATCAATCCATTTTGAAGAGTCTATATCTGATATAGCTTCTTCATAGGTAAGTGGATCATCTCCATGATCTACTTTTTCATGAGTAGACAACTCTTGTTCTTCTTCATGAAGAAAACCATATCTCACCTGGTGGATGAGATACCCTGGTTATTCTACGAGGAACAGCTGTAGATGTTTCATCAACGGGTATAGGTTGACTAGATGGATCTATATCCATCTGATCTGTTGGTTGGTCAGAATTCTCCAATTCTAGCTCTATTTGCCATACTTTGCCTCCTTCTTGAACAAACTGTTGTTCAAGAAATGTGGCATCTCAACTTATCACAACCTTTTGTGAAGTAGGCAAAAATAATATCCAAAACTATCTTTTGGATATCCAACAAATCGACCTTTTACGATCCGGTCTCCAATTTATCGGTGTTGACTTTTTGATATAATCTGGACAGCCCCAAATCTTAACATGCTTAAGACTTAGTTTTCTTCCATGCCATATCTCATAAGGTGTGGAAGAAACTGATTTTGATGGAATCCTATTCAGAATATACAAAGCTGATTCTAATGCAAATCCCCAAAAGAAGATTGGAATATCAGTATAGCTCATCATACTACGTACCATTTCCAATAGGGTATGATTTCTCCTTTCAGATACACCATTCAGTTGTGGCGTTCCTGGAGGAGTCAGCTGAGAAACAATGCCATGCTCTCACAATTATTCATCAAATTCAGTACTCAAATATTCACCTCCACGATCTGATCGAAGAGCTTTAATACTCTTTCCTGTTTGATTTTCTACTTCAGATTTAAATTCTTTGAACTTTTCAAAAGATTCATGTTTGTATTTCATCAAATACAAATACCCAAACCTTGATTTATCATCAGCAAAGGTAATAAAATAATGAACACCACTCTAGCCATATCTTTAAATGGACCACATACATCACTATGTATTAGCTCCAAAATATTTTCAACTCTTAGCCCTTGTCCAACAAAGGGTGATCTAGTCATTTTGCCCTAAAGGCAAGATTTACAAGTTGGAGTAGGCTCAGAGCCCAATGAGGATAAAATCCCCATTTTCTCCAATTTTGCAATCCTATCTTCTGCAACATGACATAACCTTAAGTGCCAAATATATTTTGAACTTGAATTGGTTTTCACCATGGCATTGCATTCTTTTAGATCACTTGCATTCAATTTGTGTTTGTCATTATTATCCAAATAATAAAGACCATCATTCATATAACCCGAACCAACATATTTATTTCCAAAATAAATATTGCAAACATCATCTGTGAACTGAAATTCATAGCCATTTCTAGTCAAACTAGATATAGAAATGATGTTCTTAAAAGCATCAGGTACATATAAAATATTATCTAAACACAAAACATGTCCAAACATGTAAAAAGATTTAGATCCTATGGCTAAAGCTTCAATAGTTGAAACATTGCCAATCCGGACTCTAATATCTTGAGAACGCAAGCTGCTACTGTTTGCTAGTTCCTGCATATTATTAGAAATGTGAAGCGGCACTAGTATCTAAAACCCAAGTGTAGATGAATTATGAGTATCATCGAGAATCTAAATAACAAGATATGGACATACCTTAGAAGGTGTATCCTTCTTGTCCTTGAGATAAGTAAGATACTGCAGGCGGTTCCTTTTCGGTGCCCATCCTTTTGGCGGTGGAAACACTTTCCTTTGCCTCCATCGACTTTAGTCTTCCTTTTACATTTAGCTATTTTCTTGGAAGGACCAGAATCGAGGTTTCTTTTTCTTATTGCCCTTCTTCTTTTGGACTTTCCAGTGAGAAGAAGATGCAATCAAATCTACCTTTTCCTTTATTGCGGCATATTCTTTTGGGCAATAACCCGATGTTGAGTAAACCACCTAAGTGCATTCTGTTTAGTCATATGGAAATTTGCAAAATTCCCAAAAGACTTAGGAAGGGACAGAAGGATAAAATCCGTCTGTAGTTGGAAATCCATGTGAAAGTCAATATGTTTCAACTGATAAATCAGCCGAATCATCTTGTGGACATGATCCCCAACATTATGTCCCTCAGACATCATCATACGGAATATTTGTCTAGATATCTCATACCTAGCATTCTGCTTTGTGTTCACCATACAACTCTTGTAGGTGAAGGAGGATCTCACTCGCACTCTGCATGTTCTCATGTTGCTTCTGTAACTCATTACTCATGGAAGCAAGCATGTAACACTTAGCTCTCATATCATGCTCCTTCCACTTGTCCAAAGTTTCATGTTCCTCTTGTGTGGCCTCTGGAGGTAAGGGACCAGGAACATTTGAATCTAGAACATATCCTATATGTTCAAGGTTCAGGACAAGTTTCAAATTTCTTAGCCAATCAGACAGATTAGGTCATGTCAACCTATTGTAATCAAGTATGCTCGTAAGGATATTGGATGGTGGTGGTTGTTTTGTGCTCATTCTTATCAGAAAATTAACTGCAGAAAATAACCAGATTAATTAGTAAATGTATCATGTAATTAACCAAAATGATTATGGTCTTTTAATCAAATTGGTCCTCCCACTAACTTAGCGAATCCTACACTTCCAAAGTAGAAAACGGAAATCCTAGTTGGATGGATTTCTAGTGGGTGATTGAATTCTTATAATTCTATTGATCATCCTCAGGTACATCCATTATTGGAATTACAATAAACTATAAGTGAGCAACTCCTTGCCCATTACATCTCATGTGAGGTTCAATCCTTTACCTAGCCCCTAATGCTCAAAATCTCAGGTACATCCATTATTGACTTATCTTGCATTAGTTAAGTTGATCCCATTGAGCCAGTAATTATGCAAATAATTTTAATGTCCTCAGGTACATCCAATATTGGCTACTAAACCATTTACATATTTACAACATCTCATGCTTAACAATTATTCTTAAGAAAATATCTTAAATTAATTGCATCTTATGCAACTATTTAAAATTTCTTAAAATAATTGCCCCAATGGAGGGCCTATGTTATAATTACTTTAATTATAGCATTTCCAACTTAATCATTTGTTTGGAAGATTTTATGGTCATTCTAATTACTATTAAGGTCTCACTTTGCACATTATCCAATTAGCATGCATATATCATATAATAGCATACATTCCCATACATCTCATGCATTCATGGATAAGCAATTAATATGGTATGATCATGGACTTTCTAAGGGATTCAATGCGAGCCACCAAGAATTGAATCGGGGCATTCCTAAGTGCATTTCATTCATTCATTCATTTTACAAGAGTTGCTGAAGGAGTACATAATCAACACTTGATCTTGAATTCCTCCCACTGGTCCCACCAATGCTCTTGACCTCCTTGAACTTCTTACAATCCAATATTACATAGTAATCCTTGGCATACCAAGGCGAATTTACAAGAACTTAAATAAATGAAATTACAACCCAAAAATTATTACAAACTTAATAATACATGCCCAAAATAAATTAAAATAAATTAATTTATTTACAATCCCAAAAAAACATAAAAGAAATAAATCCAATCACATTGGTCTTTTATAGTCCTTGATCATCCATCATGCATATCATTATTTGATGATTAAATAAAACATACATACTTAAATTAAATTGAATATCTCATATTCAACTTAAAAATCCAGATTTGAATATGATTCAAATAAATTTAAAAATTTAGATTTGAATCTCATTCAAACAAATTTAAAAATTCAGATTTGAATCCCATTCAAATAACTTTAAAAATTCATATTTGAATCACATTCAAACATTTTTTTAAAAAATCAGATTTGAATCACATTCAAACATTTTTTTAAAAATCAGATCTGAATTTTATTCAATCAATTTTAAAAAATCAGATTTAAATATGATTCAAACAACTTTAAAAATTCAGATTTGAATCACATTCAAACAACTTTTAAAATTCAGATTTGAATCACATTCAAATAATTTTTAAAATTCTGATTTGAATCATAATTTAATTGTGTGATTAAAAATCCTAATTAAACATTTTAATTAGTCATATGATGAACCTTTCATCATGCAACAATTGCAGAATTTAATAACAACCATGCGCACCATGATCTTCCCAAGCCATGCGCACCATGTTGGAGTTCATCAAGTGTGCCGCCACACCTCTTGATCCAACCAGCAATGGATCAATCATCTCATGATCAAATCACACAATTATATCATATAATCAACAATCTAAATGGCAAATATAGTGGCTCTGATACCAATTGAAGGAACGGAAGCGTGAAAAACATAAGTTTATACCATTGAATTCAAAAATTTTTACCTAGGGTCACATGCATCATGCAAGATTTATTTTTATGTATTCGATTTCAATGATAAACAACATATTAAAACTCTTTTAATATGTTTTTGGATCTGTATTTGCCATTTAAGATTTTAAAATTAATCAGATTAATTTTAGAACCCTAGATTAAATCAAGAACGATTACACTAACCTCTTGATGCACTGCAGCGTGTCTGCGCCTTTGAGATTCGTCTTCAGGACACCAGATGTTGTCCCTCTAGCTTGTCCACACCAAGAACACCTATGGCAGCCCTTGAACAGCTTCTAAAGCTTTTTCAATTAATTAGAAATTCAAGTTCTGCCTTTTAAGAGATTAGAGATGTAAACAGGACACTAGAAACAATTTCTAGCGTTCTTAATTCAAGAGATTGATGGCTAATCTCTTTGAATTGATAAGAGATGAAGAAGAATAGATGAAAAGCCTCAAAGTGGCGTAACAAAGGAGAGGAGTGGCTACTGGTTCTTTTCTTTTCATAACAACACTTAAATAGCTAGGTTAACACATTAAACCCTTGCCACATGTCACCCTTTGATTAGCTCTAGGTTTAAGTGACCCAATCACATTGTGCCAAGTGTTAAACCTATATTTAATCTTGATTTTAATCATCTTACATAATTAAAAAAAAAAACATTTGGCAAGCTTATGTGCAATCCCACGTGTCACCATCTCATGGTGCCACGTGTCACACTATGAAATGACCAAAATGCCCCTGTGTCTTAATTTTGAGTTCTTAACCCAAAATAATTATTTTTCTTCTTCTAATTAATTTATATCAAATATAAATTAATTAATTAATCTTTATTAATTAATTTCTCATTAATTAAATTCATATTTAAACACTTTAAATATAAATTTAATCTATACTACACATCCAATAATCTAGATTTGGTTTCAAGTCATGCTAGGGACTTTACAATTTAATTGCAAACTAAACCTATTTAATTAATCAATTAAACTCTTTAATTAATTAATTAAATCATATTTAAATAGGTGATAACTTGTGTATGTGTGTGACTTACTAGGCTCATCACTAATTGGCAATGAGACATGATATCAACTCTTAATATCATCAGAACTCTTTCTTACCATAAATGATTTCTCTAAATCATTTTATGAACCTCATAGACCATGGTTAACACCTAGCATAGCATGCCATGGCCACCCAATTAGTAATAAGGTTTACCTTAAACGAACCTATAATCATATGTTACCATGCACTAGAATCTCTCTGTTACAAAATCCCAACTCAAGCTGGAGTCATGGTTTATGTTAAACTCCATTTGCTATGAATATTATGTTCTCTTTTAATTTCAGTTCTTGATTAAAAAGATTTTCTCATCAGAAACTCTTTTCTGAATAAATCTATCTGTCCTAGCCAGGAACTTGAAACATCAAGAACAATTAAATGAACATAGGATTTTATCTCTATTTACTTAGAGGAACAGAATCCATCTTGATCAACACCTACCTCTATATATAACTAGTAGGAGCCAACACATGCCCATATAACCATACATAGTACAAGTATGAAAGCAGTATTGTAACACCCTCATTGTAGCAATTACGTACATTCTATTGTTCCGGTGACCAGTGTCGGTCCGGACAGCTAGAACGTTCGGACAAATATTTAAACTAAAGTCAGGAACCATAATTAACTCAAATATTAATAAGAAAAATTTAGCAAAAATTTTTGAAATAAAATACAACCAAGTTAAACGAGCCGGTGCCCAAGCGATGGGTAACCAGAGTGAAGTTGCGGTTCTCGCAACGAGGAGCCCTAGACCCGGGGAAAAATTCATAAAATAATTTTTGGGACTCCAGAGAAGGGTCATTGAGGTTCCTATGGCATTAGAATGCCAAGAAAATATTTAGAAAAATTTTTCAATCGGTACAGACAATTTTGACCCGTTAAGCCAAATGGAGGGCATTTTGGTCATTTCGCCTTCAAAGGTGATTTTTGGCCGACTTGTCCAGTTAAGTAAATAATTATTATGATTCAAAATATAAATAAATATTGCTAAAAATTAAATTGAAAATAAGTAGAGAAGAAAAGAATAGAAAATGAGAAAAATGCCCATTTATGACATATGATGATGTCATTTACTTTCTCCCAACCAATCACCATTCAACAAGCTTTCTTAAATCACTTAAAAGAGACAAAGAAAGACCAAAAATTCTGGTCATCTTCTTCTTCTTCTTCCTCAAAACGTGACCCTCTCTTCTTCCTCCCTCCATGAAAATTTTCTTTCATTTCCTCCATTTCCCATGAATTTCCACTATAAAACCCTAGACACCTTTCATTAAAACTTGTCCATACAACTTGGGGAAGTGTTTGGCAGCCTACAAAAGCAAAGAAAGTGGAGTTGAAGCTTAGAAAATTCTACCCTACAAGAGGTTAGTGCTTACTTATGCAAAGATTTCTTTATTTCCATGTTAGGGACTTGAATTTAGTAGGAATTTGTAAACTAAATGGACTAAATTCATGTGTATACATACCATGGATTTCGGCTGCCCTAAGGAAGGAACAAGATTGAGTGTTTTTGATGGACTTAAAGTGGACTAGAGATCATGTTTGAAGTACATAATTATGTGGATAATGACTTAGCTAGTTAACTAAGGTAACTAGTGTGAAATGGAGATGGGAATTAGGGTTTTAAGAGGTGAAAATTTGACTTAGCTTAGGAAATTGTTAGAGAACATTTTAAGGGTCAATTAGTGACCATTTTAGGTAAGTTGACCATAATTTGGACTGAAATGTAGCATGGCAAAGTGAATGAGTATGCTGCCTAGGGACAGCAGCAGGGTGACTGAAATTTCAGTCCACTTAGACAGTCATAACTTTGGCTGTGTAGGTCCAATTGGTGTTTGGCCAATTGGACATGAAACTAGGCTTATAATGGCACATTTTTGCTGAAGAAACCATTCCCAAAAGACCAAAGCAAGTGGACCAAAAGTTGGCCCCAATCCGGATACCCTGCAACAGCACCTGCAGAAATGACTAAATGAATAGTAACTGTTCATTTGGCCATAACTCACTGTAGATAAGGTCAATTGACCTGAAATTTTTACAGCAACAAGTTAATATATAGACAAACAACTTTCATGAAGAAACCTACCCCAAATTATGACCAGAACCTAACCCAAATGGCAGTGGAAGTCACTATTCATGTTACTATAGATATGGTAATTTCTGCAGAATGGAAATCCGGCCAGCTGTGGTTTTTGGACCATATCTGGAGCTACAAAACTCCAAATGGAGTGATTCAAAAAAGGAAATTCAACTAGACAAAATAAGGAACAACTTTCATGTTTTCCATTTCTTCAAATTCCCACTGAAACAGTGCTTAATGGAACAGTAAAGTTAAGCTTCACATACTGAAAATTCTGCTTCCCTTGGTTTAAACTTAGAAATGGTAATAGTAATCAATTCCAACAAGTTTTAAATACAAAATGTGGTATGTTTGGGGTGTTAAAACCAATACACCTATTTTCTATCCAAAAGTCAACATTTTTGTTGACCAATGAGGTGAATAGTGACACCAAAACTTGAAATTCAAAATTTGAAAAATTTAAAAGTATCAAATGCCCTAGTATACCTAACTAGATTGGTTTGGATAGTTTGGCATGCCAATAGGGTATTGTTTTAGCAGTACTGCGAAAGGAAAGGCTTTGTGCTTGTATTCAAGGCTTTATGCGTATCCATGGCTTTATGCCCGTATTCATGGCTTTTATGCCCGATTATGTGATATCATAGCTTTTAGCTATATTGACTGCATACGTGGTTGACGTTCTGCGTCCCATGGTATGACGGCCCGAGGCACCGCGGTGCCCAGTGCCAACGACCCGTTATCCAGTCCAGTCATCCAGTATAGGTTACTTGGGCAACCAAATGAATGGAAAAGTATAACTGTGAACTGATTATTAAAGAAAATACGAAAATTAAGTATCGGAATGATTACAAAAATACAAGGAAGCTCAAGATCATGAAAAAAATAATTAACGAAATGCATGAAGAAGTTAATATCATAAAACATGATTAGCCCTCGACTAAACAATAAGTTAGTAATTACTCATTTCTTATGAACACAATAGCAAGGAAATTATTATTTTTATTTGCATATTATATTTTCTTGTATTATTGGCACCACTAAGCTTTATGCTTAGCGCGTCGCTTTGCAGCGTGAGTAAGATTTGGACAGAGGGCCCGGTAGACCCAGTTCGGTAAGGCGGTTCACGATTCTGCATAGTGTCCGTGTCACCTCACCGTCTGATGCATTGGTAGGACACTAGGCTTCATTTTGGTATTTTGTAATTGATTTTTATTTTCCTTTGTGTAAATGAAACTTATGTAATGTATTTTGATTTTCATGTAAATAATGCAAAATTGTGTTTGTAAATGGAAAAGTGAATATTGATCTGTGACTGTTACATGACTATTAAATGTGATGAATGATTGAGAAACGAATGGTTGAAAAATATTGAGATTTTGATATTGGAGTTTGTGAATAGATGAATATGATTATTAGAAGTGTTTTTCACAGTTCAGAAGCTGTTTTCTCCATTTTTAGCAGGTACTCATGAGATTTTCTTTAAAATTTTCGGAACCTCAAATAAATTACAATTTGAATAAATGAATTATATTTCACAAGTTATATTCAAAACTACGATAAAAATAAATTAAGATAAAATAGAGTGCTCCGGCACACTGAGTGGCATAACTTGCTCGGCTACACTGTAGTCGGGTAAGGGGTGTCACATTTATTGGTATCAGAGCGCGGTTTAGGCGTTCCTAGGCATAGACAGATAGAATAAGATTGTGTGCATGACATGCATTGCATTTGTAAGAGTCGAGGTGACACTAATGCAGATCTGTTTGTCTTTCTTATTTTGAATAGGATATGGACCCTTCATCACAGAGAGCAGTCGAGGAGGAAGTGGAGAGTCATGCTCCACTGCGGTGAGGCGGGGTAGGGAGAACCTACTCCACCGGCTCAAGCGAGCACCTCGGCCTCCACAGCCATGTTCGACAAATGGCCGATTTCTTTAGACAAATGGCGAGTATTGCCAGCACCACCACCACCACCACGGCTCCACGGTAAATCACACTGGAAAGGCTAAGAAAGTTTGGAGCGGTGGACTTCTATGATAAGAGAGAAGATGATTACATTGCGGTAGAAAATTGGTTGAGCAGAGCAGTGAGAATTCTAAAACAACTCCATTGCACTCGAGCAAAACTTGGAATCTGTTGTATCTCTCTGCAAGGCGATGCATATGAATGGTGGGACACTGTGTCGATGAAGTGCAGCAGAAATAGTGACATGGGACTTCTTTCTCTCGAATTTAAGAAGAAATATGTGGGTCTTGTATACCTAGAAGAGAGAAGAAGAGAGTTTATTAACTTGAGGCGAGACGGTTATCGATGGTAGTATGAGAAGGAATTCGTAAGATTGAGCCACTATGGAAGGAGATAGTCCCTAATGAAGTGAAAGGTGTAAGAGATTTGAAGAGGATTAAATGATAATATAAAGATCATGATCAACGCCTTGGGGATCACAGACTTCACCAAGTTAGTGGAAGCTGCATTAAAAGTGGAGAAAGTGAGAATAAATGAACAAAATAGGAAAGATAGGCGGCGTAAGAGGAATTTGGACCGGGGCAGTCAAGTATACCAACCGATAGTAAGAAGTTTAAGGGTTCTAGTTCACAAGATCGGAGACAGGCCACAGAGGCGATTGGAATATCTATAGCTAGTTCCTCGGGCACAATAACAAGGGGATCAACGATTACTGAATGTATGCATTGTGGTAGAAAACACAGAGGAGTGTCGATTGTTAGCGGAGAGTGTTTCAAGTGTGGGGCTACGGATCATTTCATAAGAGATTGCCCTCGGAGGAGTGGTTCAATAGCTCGGTACAAGTTGATAGACCTTTCCCTATAGTTCAAAGGGGTAAAAGATCGGGTAGAGCGAGAAATGGTGACATTTCACGAAGATTGTTTCGAGACGGTTGAAAAGCCCGAAGTCGGTGGCACCACAAGTATATGCTATGGAAGCTCGGGAAGAGCCATACCTGGACAATCGATGAGGCGATACAAGGAAGTGAAGAAACAAGAAGGTAGCAACTCCCGATTACTTAAGTCGGAGTAAATTTGAGGACGAAATTTAAATTAGAGGAAGAATTGTAACACCCTCATTGTAGCAATTACGTACATTCTCTTATTCGTGACGGTGTCGGTCGGACTAGAAACGTTTGGAAAAATATTTAAACTAAAGTCAGGAACCATAATTAACTCAAATATTAATAAGAAAAATTTAGAAAAATTTTTGAAATAAAATACAACCAAGTTAAGCAGTAGGTGCCCAAGCGGTGGGTAACCATAGTGAAGTTGCGGTTCTCGCAACGAGGAGCCCTAGACCCAGGGAAAATTTCATAAAATAATTTTTGGGACTCCAGAGAAGGGTCATTGAGGTTCCTATGGCATTAGAATGCTAAGAAAATATTTAGAAAAATTTTTCAATCGGTACAGACAATTTTGAACCGTTAAGCCAAACGGAGGCATTTTGGTCATTTCGCCTTGGAGGTGATTTTTGGCGACTTGTCCAGTTAAGTAAATAATTATTATGATTCAAAATATAAATAAATATTGCTAAAAATTAAATTGAAAATAAGTAGAGAAGAAAAGAATAGAAAATGAGAAAAATGCCCATTTATGACATATGATGATGTCATTTACTTTCTCCCAACCAATCACCATTCAACAAGCTTTCTTAAATCACTTAAAAGAGACAAAGAAAGACCAAAAATTCTGGTCATCTTCTTCTTCTTCTTCCTCAAAACGTGACCCTCTCTTCTTCCTCCCTCCATGAAAATTTTCTTTCATTTCCTCCATTTCCCATGAATTTCCACTATAAAACCCTAGACACCTTTCATTAAAACTTGTCCATACAACTTGGGGAAGTGTTTGGCAGCCTAGAAAATCAAAGAAAGTGGAGTTGAAGCTTAGAAAATTCTGCCCTACAAGAGGTTAGTGCTTACTTATGCAAAGATTTCTTTATTTCCATGTTAGGGACTTGAATTTAGTAGGAATTTGTAAACTAAATGGACTAAATTCATGTGTATACATACCATGGATTTCGGCTGCCCTAAGGAAGGAACAAGATTGAGTGTTTTTGATGGACTTAAAGTGGACTAGAGATCATGTTTGAAGTACATAATTATGTAGATAATGACTTAGCTAGTTAACTAGGGTAACTAGTGTGAAATGGAGATGGGAATTAGGGTTTTGAGAAGTGAAAATTTGACTTGGCTTAGGAAATTGTTAGAGAACATTTTAAGGGTCAATTAGTGACCATTTTAGGTAAGTTGACCATAATTTGGACTGAAATGTAGCATGGCAAAGTGAATGAGTATGCTGCCTAGGGACAGCAGTAGGGTGACTGAAATTTCAGTCCACTTAGACAGCCATAACTTTGGCTGTGTAGGTCCAATTGGTGTTTGGCCAATTGGACATGAAACTAGGCTTATAATGGCACATTTTTACTGAAGAAACCATTCCCAAAAGACCAAAGCAAGTGGACCAAAAGTTGGCCCCAATCCGGATACCCTGCAACAGCACCTGCAGAAATGACCAAATGAACAGTAACTGTTCATTTGGCCATAACTCACTATAGATAAGGTCAATTGACCTGAAATTTTTACAGCAATAAGTTAAGACATAGACAAACAACTTTCATGAAGAAACCTACCCCAAATTATGACCATAACCTAACCCAAATGGCAGTGGAAGTCACTGTTCATGTTACTGTAGATATGGTAATTTCTGCAGAATGGAAATCCGGCCAGCTGTGGTTTTTGGACCATATCTGGAGCTACAAAACTCCAAATGGAGTGATTCAAAAAAGAAAATTCAACTAGACAAAATAAGGAACAACTTTCATGTTTGCCATTTCTTCAAATTCCCACTACAACAGTGCTTAATGGAACAGTAAAATTAAGCTTCACAAACTAAAAATTCTGCTTCCCTTGGTTTAAACTTAGAAATGGTAATAGTAATCAATTCCAACAAGTTTTAAATACAAAATGTGGTATGTTTGGGGTGTTAAAACTAATACACCTATTTTCTATCCAAAAGTCAACATTTTTGTTGACCAATGAGGTGAATAGTGACACCAAAACTTGAAATTCAAAATTTGAAAAATTTAAAAGTATCAAATGCCCTAGTATACCTAACTAGATTGGTTTGGATAGTTTGGCATGCCAATAGGGTATTGTTTTAGCAGTACTGCGAAAGGAAAGGCTTTGTGCCTGTATTCATGGCTTTATGCCCGTATCCATGGCTTTTATGCCCGTATTCATGGCTTTTATGCCCGATTATGTGATATCATAGCTTTTAGCTATATTATTTGCATACGTGGTTGGCGTTCTGCGTCCCATGGTATGACGCCCGAGGCACGCGGTGCCCGGTGCCAACGACCCGTTATCGATCCAGTCATCGGTATAGGTTACTTGGGCAACCAAATGAATGGAAAAGTATAACTGTGAACTGATTATTAAAGAAAATACGAAAATTAAGTATCAGGAATGATTACAAAAATACAAGGAAGCTCAAGATCATGAAAAAAAAAATAATTAACGAAATGCATGAAGAAGTTAATATCATAAAACATGATTAGCCGACTAAACAATAAGTTAGTAATTACTCATTTCTTATGAACACAATAGCAAGGAAATTATTATTTTTATTTGCATATTATATTTTCTTGTATTATTGGCACCACTAAGCTTTGCTTAACGCTTTTAGAGGTAGTGAAGATTTGGACAGAGGGCCCAGTAGACCCGCAGTTGATGGGCGGTTCACAGTCTGCATAGTATCCGTGTCACCTCATTGTCTATAGTGCATTGGTAGGACACTAGGCTTCATTTTGGTATTTTGTAATTGATTTTTATTTTCCTTTGTGTAAATGAAACTTATGTAATGTATTTTGATTTTCATGTAAATAATGCAAAATTGTGTTTGTAAATGGAAAAGTGAATATTGATCTGTGACTGTTACATAACTATCAAATGTGATGAATGATTGAGAAATGAATGGTTGAAAAATATTGAGATTTTGATATTGGAGTTTGTGAATAGATGAATATGATTATTAGAAGTGTTTTTCACAAGTTCAAGAAGCTTTTCTCCATTTTTAGCCGGTACTCCGCCGGATTTTCTTTAAAATTTTCAGAACCTCAAATAAATTACAATTTCAATAAATGAATTATATTTCACAAGTTATATTCAAAACTACGATAAAAATGAATTAAGATAAAATAGAGTGCTCCGGCACACTGAGTGGCATAACTTGCTCGGCTACACTGTAGTCGGGTAAGGGGTGTCACAAGTATGAAACTCAAACTACCTATATACAAGATAACTGTGCTATCTCAAGTCTAAAGACTATATGCACTGATATGATTTATGACAAAACATTGACAAGAGTAAACTCCATGTGCTTGTCATAAGTGTCACTGGTTCGGCCTACTTATCATTTATAAGTGCCTATCATGTTTGTTATGTGGCATGAGACTCACCATTCCATCTTATTTATATCTCATATAAATAACTTGGGAACAAACATGAATACAATCTTTCTGGATAAGTCATGTCCTTATTATGAACTATCCTCGATTGTGAACCTATTTATGATACTTTGTGCTAGAAATATTGTCACTCATATTTTTAACAACTTAAGAATAATATTTCTAACAAAATATCAATGGAGCTTTCCTATTACACATAAATATATTATGTAAACGGAAAAGTGGAAATGCCTTTTATTAATAAAACATGTACAAGATACATACTAAATGATATGCTCTAGGGCATACTACTAACAATTAGAACCAATATACCTATTGTTTATGAAAAAGTCAACATTTTAATTGACTAATGAAATGAATAGTAGCCATAAAATTTCAATTTCAAAGAATTACATAAATTAAAAGTGTTAAATGACCTAGTAGGACTAATGGCATTGGGTTGGATAGGTTGGCATGCTAATAGGGTTACGATAAGCGATGCTGCGTATGATGTATGGCTTCATTGCCATTACGTGATGATAGCCTATGACTATCACGATTATGATGTTATACTTGGCTTTATGCCTTATTGCTTTGGCTTATTAGCCATTGTTTGCACACCAGAGCACATTGTGACCGATGGTGTGACGGCAGGTACCTAGTACGGTGCTAGTTTACCCGTTTATCCAGTCTGGTCAATTTGTATAGGTTACTTGGGCATGGAAAAGAATAATTGCAATTGAATTGATTATTAAAGAAATTAAGGAATTTAAAAATCAAGATAGAGATCAAGAATGATTACAATAAAATAAAAAAGCTCAAAATCATTAAGAAAATAATTAACAAAATGCATGAAGAAGTTAATATCATAAAATGTAATTAGCCTGCGACTAAACAATAAGTTAGTAATTATTCTTTTTTTTTTTATGAACATAATAACCAGGAAATTATTATTTTTATTTGCATATTATATTTTTCTTGTATTATTGGCACCACTAAGCTTTATGCTTAGCACGTTGCTTTTGCAACGTGTAGGAACTGAAGATTTGGACAGAGAGCCCCGTAGACCACAAACTAGGTAAGGCCATTCACAGTTCTGCATAGTGTCCGTGTCACCTCATAGGCTACAGTGCATTAGTAGGACACTAGGTCCAATTTTGTATTTTGTGATTTTTATAAGTTTTGTAATTAAACTCTTATTTTATCATGTATATTTGAAACCTATGTAATATAATTTTGTATTAATGTAATGTGATTATAAATACCATGTGAGAATTTATTTATGATTTGAGCATGATGATGATGTGAAATGAATAATGACAAATGGAGGAATTGTTAAGAAATTGTTGTAAATTGATGTGATACAAATGGAGTTTGAGAATGATTGGAAATTATTGGAAGTGTTTTTCACAGGTTCTAAAGAACTGTTTTCTCCATTTTAGCCGGCACTCTGCCAGATTTTCTATAAAATTTTCGGAGCCGCAAATTAATTTATAATTTCAATAAATGATCTAAATGAGCTCAATTTCATAAATTTCACTTAATAACTATAATAAATAAATTAAAAACTGATAAATATCAATGAGATAAGTTATGGTGTTCCGATACACTGTGTGGCATATCTTGCTCGGCTAAACTGTAGATGGGTAAGGGGTGTCACATTTAGTGATATCAGAGCACGGTTTAAGCGTTTCTGGATTTAGATAGAGTACATACTATGCATTGCATTTGTAAGAGTTGAGATGACACTAATGCAGATCTATTTTTCTTTCTTATTTTGATTAGTATATGGACCCTACGTCACAGAGAACACTAGATGAGGAAGTAGAGAGTCGTGCTCCACCTGCAGCTGAGACTGGGGGCCAAGGAGAACCTGCTCCACCAGCACCAGCAGTGCCTGCATAGCCTCCACCGGCTAAATTTCAGCAAATGGCTAAATTCTTCAGACAGATGGCTGGGGTTATGCCACCACCACCACCTCCACAGCAGAAATCCTATCTGGAAAAACTAAGAAAATTTGGGGCTGTGGACTTCATTGGTAAGAAGATGATGACTCGGTGGCGGTTGAGAATTGGCTAGATCGCACCATAAGGGTATTAAAGCAACTGCATTGCACCCCAGAGCAGAACTTGGAGGGTGCTGTGTCCCTACTTCAAGATGATGCCTATCAGTGGTAGGACACCGTATCTAGTGAGGTCCGGCCAGAGTTGATAACTTGGGATTTCTTCCTCACTGAATTTAAGAAGAAGTATGTGGGAAATGTGTACCTGGAAGACAAGAGAAGAGAGTTTATTAGTCTGAGGCAGAGGCAGTTATTAGTAGAGGAGTATGAGAAGGAGTTTGTCAGACTAAGCCATTACAGAAGAGAAATAGTTCCCACAAAAGCAGAGAGGTGCAGAAGGTTTGAAGAGGGGCTAATTGACAACATTAAAATAATGATCACTGCCTTGGGGATTACGAACTTCACGAAATTAGTTGAAGTCGCACTGAAAGTGGAAAGGGCCAGAGTAAGTGAACAGAATAGGAAAGATAGGCAGCGTAAGAGGGAATTTAGGCAAGGGTAGTCAAGTATACCGACTGATAGTAAGAAGCTTAAGGGTTTTGGTTCACAAGATCAGACATAGGGCCAGAGAGGCCAGATTGGAAGATCTATAGCTAGCTCCCTGAGCACAATAACAAGGGGATTAGCCCCAGGGCCTAAATGTATGCACTATGGTAGGAGACACAGAGGGGAGTGTCGACTGTTAACTGGAGAGTGTTTCAAGTGTGGGGTTACGAATCATTTCATAAGAGATTGCCCTCAGAGGAGTGGTTCAATAGCTCCATTACAAGTTGATAGACCTGCCCCTACAGTTCAAAGGGGTAAAAGATTGGGTAGAGCAGAAACGGCTGACATTTCATAGAAAATTGTTTCGGAGACAGTCGAAAGACCCGAAGTCAGGGTGGCACCACATGTATATGCTATGGAAGCTCAGGAGGAGCCAAACGCAGACATTGATGAGGCAATACAAGGAAGTGAAGAAGCAAGGAGGTAGCAACTCCACAATTACTTAAGTCAGGTAAATTTCATGGATGAAATTTAAATTAGAGGGGAAGAGTTGTAACACCATCACTGTAGCAATTCCATACATTCTATTGTTCCGGTGACCGGTGTTGGTCTGGACAGCTAGAACGTTTGGAAAAATATTTAAAGTAAAGTGAGGAACCATAATTAACTATAATATTAATAAGAAAAATTTAGGAAAAATTTTAGAAATAAAATACAACCAAGTTAAATGAGCCGGTGCTCTAGCGATGGGTAATCCAATGGGAAGTTGTGGTCCTCACAACTAGGAGCCCTAGACCCAGGAGAAAATTCATAAAATAATTTTTGGGACTCCAGATAAGAGTCATTGAGGGTTCTATGGCATTAGAATGCCAAGAAAATACTTAGAAAAATTTTTCAATCGATACAGACAATTTTGGCTAAATAAGCCAAACAGAGGGCATTTTGGTCATTTCGCCTTCAGAGGTGATTTTTGGCTAACTTGTACAGTTAAGTAAATAATTATTATGACATAAAATATGAATAAATATTGTTAAAAATTGAATTAAAAATGAGTAGAAAAGAAAAAAAAAGACACTGAATTAAATGGGAAATATGACATCACATAATGTCATTAAGAAGGCCTCCACCAATCACAACTCAGCAAGCCAATTAAAAAGAGATAAAATGGGAAAAAAATGAAAAGAAATTCTGCCATTCATCTTCTTCTTCAGCCATTTCTCCCTTTTCTCTCCTTTCACCATTGTTATTCCAAACTTCTCACTAAAAATTCTCTTGAAAAATTACCATAAAACCTCACACTCTCTTCATAAAAAATTTCCCTTATCACTAGAGCAAGCCTTGGACAGCAATTTGAAGAGGAAAAAGAAAGGTTGTGGTAAGCTTGGGAGTAGCTCCAACAAGGTTAGTGACCAATCTCCTTCCATTCTTGTTTAATTCATGTTTATTAACATGAGATAAATGGAAAGTGTAAGAAAAATAAAATAAAACTAATGTATATTCATCCCTACAATTTGGGCAACCTAGGGATGGTTAGGGTTTGATGAATTTACTTGAAGAAAAGTGTTTATGAGCTGCCCATAGCATCAGATGAGTGATTGAACATGTAAGAGTAAGTGAAATGCAAGTGTGATGCATGAATGAATCTTGAAAATGTGGACACTTGAAAAACAATAGGGTTTGCTCATGTGATGGTTCATTAACCTTGTAATGGTCAATTAGTGACCATTTGAATATGTATGATGAGGAAATGAAGTGAGTTGAGGCTTAGCATTTGTGTATGGGTGAGCTACCTTGGCTGACCTGCAGGACTGAGCATGAGTCCAGCAGGTTTGGGTAGTTATAAATGGAGTTGTAGAGGTTCAATTGGTGCAAGACCAATTGGACATGAAACTAGACACATAATAGCACAACTTTGATATAGAAACCTTGCTCAGAAAACCAAACTAAGTTGACCTAAAAATTGCCCTAATCTGGGTGACTTGCATTCTGCCTGGGCAAAATTACCAAATGAATAGTGTCTATTCATTTGGTCATAACTCAGTGTAGAAAGGTCTAATTGACTTGAAATTTTACCAGCAGAAAGCTAAGATATACACCTACAACTTTCATGAAGAAACATAACCCAAATTTTGAACAAAACATGTTCAAAAAGTAACATGCATTCACTGCACAAAACCTGCAGAATTGGTTCTGCTCAGAAAAATCTAGAAAATTTGCAATATGGCCAGTTATGGTTTTTAGGCCATAACTTGAGCTACAAAACTCCAAATGGAGAGATTCAAAAAAAAAAAGAAATGTAACTAGACACAATAAGGAACAACTTTCATAAAGATAACTTTGCCAAATTTCAACTGTACAAATGACCAATGAAACAGTAAACTTAGTGCTCGAAATCTGAAAATTGTGAATAACTAACACTATGCTTTGAAATGGAATTGGCAACCAATGCCAACAACTTTAGAATGCAAAATGTGATATGTTGATGATATTAGAACCAATATACCTATTGTTTATGAAAAATTCAACATTTTAATTAACTAATGAAATGAATAGTAGCCATAAAATTTCAATTTCAAAAAATTACATAAATTAAAAGTGTTAAATGCCCTAATATGCCTAATGTGATTGGTTTGGATAGGTTAGCATGTCAATAGGGTTCTGATAGCAGTACTGCGTATGATGTATGGCTTCATTGCCATTCTGTGATGATAGCCTATGGCTATACTGATTATGATGTTATACTTGGCATTATGCCTTATTGCTTTTATGGCTTATTAGCCATTCTGTTTGCACACCAGGAGACACATTGTGACCGATGGTGTGACGGCCCGAAGTACCTAGTACCCAGTGCTAGTTTACCCGTTTATCCAGTCCGGTCAATTTGTATAGGTTACTTGGGCATGGAAAAGAATAATTGCAATTGAATTGATTATTAAAGAAATTAAGGAATTTAAAAATCAAGATAGAGATCAAGAATGATTACAATAAAATAAAGAAGCTCAAAATCATCAAGAAAACAATTAACAAAATGCATGAAGAAGTTAATATCATAAAATGTAATTAGCCTGTGACTAAACAATAAGTTAGAAATTATTCATTTTTTTATGAACATAATAACCAGGAAATTATTATTTTTATTTACATATTATATTTTCTTGTATTATTGGCACCACTAAGTTTTATGTTTAGCGTCGCTTTGCAACGCGTAGGAATCAAGATTTGGATAGAGAGCCCAATAGACCATAGACTGGGTAAGGCCGTTCACAGTTTTGCATAGTATCCGTGTCACCTCACAGGCTACAATGCATTGGTAGGACACTAGGTTCTATTTTGTATTTTGTGATTTTTATAAGTTTTGTAATTAAACTCTTATTTTATCATGTATATTTGAAACCTATGTAATATAATTTTGTATTAATGTAAGTATTTATAACTTTGTGATTATAAATACCATGTGAGAATTTATTTATGATTTGAGCATGATGATAATGTGAAATGAATGAATGACAAATGGAGGAATTGTTAAGAAATTGTTGTAAATTGATGTGATACAAATGGAGTTTGAGAATGATTGAAAATTATTGGAAGTATTTTTCACAGGTTCCGAAGAACTGTTTTCTCCATTTTTAGCATGCACTCTGCCAGATTTTCTATAAAATTTTCGGAGCCGAAAATTAATTTATAATTTGAATATATGATCTAAATGAGCTCAATTTCATAAATTTCACTTAATAACTATAATAAATAAATTAAGAACTGATAAATATCAATGAGATAAGTTATGGTGTTCCAATACACTGTGTGGCATATCTTGCTCGGCTACACTGTAAATGGGTAAGGGGTGTCACACATTGGAGCTAACTTACCCTTTTTTCCAAACTAGATAACACCTTTCATTAGAGACACCTTTAGAAGCACAATGTCCTTTTCTTAGAAAACTACTTCCTTCTACAAAGATCTACATAACTTTTCTATTTGCTGGCTACTATCTTTATCCTTGCCTTTTGATCAAAGGCATAGTCTGATTGGTGATTTCCACCAACTCAATGCCTACTAATGCTCGTTCACCAACTTCTTCTCAACATACTGGAGATCTGTATTTCCTCCCATATAGAGCTTCATATGGTGTCTTTCCAACACTAAAGTGATAGAATTATTGTATGAAAACTCAACTAGAGGAGGATAGTTCTTCCATGATCCTCCAAAGTCAAGTATACACATTCTTAACGTATCCTCTAGGGTTTATATAGTTATTTCTAATAACCCATTGGTCTAAGGATAAAAAGTCGTGCTGAAATCCAACCTGGTGAATAATTCACTCCAAAGACAATGCGAAAACCTTAACATGAGCTCTAGTCCTCTATCAAAAATTATTGTCACTGGAGCTCCATGAAATTTTACAATCTCTGTAACATATACCTAAGCCAACTTGTCCACAAAATAGTTAACTCTCATAGGGATGAAGTAAGTAGTCTTGGTCAACTTGTCCACTATTACCCATTTTGAGTTATGTCTATTGGAGGCTATGGGTAACCCCATAACAAAGTCCATGGCCATATTTTCCCATTTCCACTCTAGAATGGTTAATGGGTTAAGCATTCCTACCAGTTTTTTATGTTCTAGCTTCACCTTCTCACACACCTCACATGCAGATATGAATTATGTAATCTCTTTCTTCATGGAAGGCCATTTGCACTAATATGTGAGCTAAACTACTAAATAATTTTTGGCTAAAGGCATCTGCAATTACATTTGCCTTACTAGGGTGGTACTAGATAGTATAATCATAATTACTAAGCAGTTCTACCCACTGCCTCTGCCTGAGATTCATCTTCTTCTAATTGAAGATATATTAGAGACTCTTGTGGTATGTGAAGATTTCAAACTTTATCCCATAAAGATAGTGCCTCCACATCTTAAGTTCAAAAGGTCAGCTAAAAAGCATCTGTCCTCAACCATAATTGGATAAAAGTAATAGATCATCTTTATCACTGAAGGGTCACACTTGGGTCCACTAACTAACAATGAACATTTTAGCTTGAAACCATTAATCCTAACCTTAGGGTTGTATTAGGGGTATCAAAAGAGTGTGAAGCACCCTGATCAATGAAAATATGCACATTGAAACTTCCTATATGAAGTTTACCTTACACCACTATGTTGGAGGTGTTCACTTCTTATTGTGTCATGGTGAAGATTCAAGTTGGTATTATAGAACCCCTTCCTTGAGAGCCTATCATGGAGGAAAAAGCCCCTCTTCCTCTTCCTTTTCCTTTTCCTTAAGAAAGAACCACAGGAACCTGCCTTGCAGCTGGTTGAGCCACACTAGTTGACCCTGCTTACTATTGGGAGGCCACCCTTTCCATGTTGGGACACTCCCTTGCCATATGTCCCTTTTAACCACACCTATAAAATTTAGAGGTTCGAAACCTACAAGGTCCTCGATGAGTTTCCCACATCTCACATAACTCGAAGTATCTAAACTCGAGTTAGACCCACTCCCCATCCCAATACCAAATTTGATCCTACTCTAAAACTTGTTTTTCTTTTATTTTTTTAGCAAAATTTCCCTCTTTCTCTTTCTTAGCTCTAGATGAAGAAGTGGTCTTAGTTAGGTGACTGAACCTCCCCATGTCTGTGGCTTTAAAAACTGCGAACTGCTCGGCCGTTTTGCTTTTTAGGTCTAAACTCCCTTTATGATAGCCCCTGCTTTCATCTTCCTCGCATCATCTATTATAGAATGGAAGCTATGGGTTTCTGTAGCCAATATCAATGAAGAGTAGCAAGAATGCAGCCTCTAGGTTTATCTTTTTGCCTTCTTCTTGTCAGTATCATACTCATGCCCCATATACTGCAAAAGATCCACAAACATGTTTGTATACTCATCTACACTTATGTTAACTATCTGCCTCAACTGTTCAAACTCCACTACTTTTAGTTCCCTGGAGCTTTATGGAAAGCCCAGTTGGTGAATTTTGCAATAAACTTCTACAAGGTCATGTTGTCAATCCTACTAGCAATGTAGGTCTTGTACCACTCCTTGGTTATCTTATACTTCAGTGTAAATCTAGCCATTTGAATAGCCCTACTATCATGAGCTTCCAATTCATCACCTATAGTTTTGACTACCTTAAGCCCTTAAGTCTGAACTGCTGGAGCTACCGATAGTGGTGCTTGCCTTCATGTAACTCTTTCCATGGGATTTTGTGGTCCCATGGTGGTTGGAGAGTTTTAAGGGTACTGTTGAGGTAAATATATGGGATAAGGATTAAATGGTGGGAAGTAAGGTGGGTAAGAAGGGTTCTGAGGGTGGCCCATAAACCCAATGTTCCTAAAGCTTCCCTACTGGGGATAGTTTTGCCCAAACCCATATTTTTGAGCTTATCGAGGTGGAAACACAAACTTTGACTCATCCCCCCCCCCCCTCTTCATATTTGTCTTCTCTTCCTCTACCCATACCAAAAAAACTAGCGTCCTCATGCTGTCATTGAATATCATAAGAACCCCTTTATGCATCAATAGACATTCTGGGTGCACTAGTTGTCTCTCTACTAACCTCAAAAGACCTTTTAGGGCCTTTAGAGGATTCTCGTCTACCACTTCTGCTTGCTCTTCCCCTAGTAGTAGGGTTAGCGGGCAGTGCTCCAATACCCTCATTTTCAGGTGGTGCACCTGTCAACCTTACGAGCTATCTTGAACCTTGCATTTTTTGAAAGTGAACAAGAAGTGTTGAATACACATAGAGTTCATGTGAGATCACATGAACACAAAACATATCATATAACATAGCATGAAACAGAATCATATCATATACATATAGGAACATAACCCTAGTGGGCATGTATTTTCCTAACTGTGCTAATGATAAACTTTCCTTATTTCTTTACTATATCCTTTGCTAGCATTTAGGTCCATTCATCTAACCTAGAGCTCTGATACCAACTTTGTAATGACCCAACTAGGGGTCATTACCAACACTAGAGAATAGGTCAGCATAAGGCTGCTAGAACCCATAGCAAGTCTAAAAACCTGACAAAACCTTTATTCATTCCATATAAACCAAAATCCAAGAAACTTATAAGCAATCACACTTTAGCATTTCCATCATAGCATAAGACATTTTCTTTTAAAATGGCTAAGAATTTTGAACCTTTTCATATCATTCATAAAATGGTAAAGTGTAATCCATACATTCATCCATTATAATTACAAGAGAATGCTTAAAGATCCAGGCAAACATACATGTTATTTTTATACTTACACATTACATACTATAATCCTTTAAAACCAAGCATAGTATCTAACAATTTATAAATTACATGTCCACTATACAAACTCAAGTCATACAAAGTAACTTGCTAGACCTATACCTCTTGCTAGCTTTTCTTGTAGAAGTCTTTAATCCTACAACACTTCATCTTAGGTTAAGGGAAAGGGGTGAGCTTAGGGAAACTTAGTGAATAAATAACCAATTTCATTTAAAATATTGTTCAATTCATACATATGCAATGCAATAAGAAGATGAGTTTGCCCAACACAAACAATTTATATAAAATAGATTTTTCATCAATGATTTTCCATAACTAATTTGTCTAGCTTATAAAGATGCTTCTTAGGACTTCCTCTTAATACATAATCTAACGAATGTGCCCGGCTTATAAAGAAGCTCCTCCGATCTTCCTCTATCATAAAAGGTGAGCTAGAGACTTATTAGGCCTCATCTGATCTTACCACATCACATCATGCATGATCATAACATATAACATATCTATATCATAGGGGAAATCAATAGTTCATCCAACATCTAATCAAGCATCAATAATAATTATGCAATAATGCAGCATATTCAAGTTCTAGGTACATGCAACCTAATAAAATCATGTAATGATATGTGCAAAAGATTATGAGTTCATTTACAATTAAGTAAAAAGTTATCATTTATTAGGATTAGTATTACTCACCTCTTGGAGCCTATCAACCACTACAATCACAAACGGTAGTTATTCCTTAATTGTAACTTTTTGGGTTCCTCACATATGATCTTATAAAAAACGGACCCTAATTAGTTTTCTAGATCATTATAACTCCAACATATTATAGATTTCTTTAGTGTCTAAAAATAGTTTTTGCAACCTTAAAACCAAAAAGGAAATAAGATAGGTGGAAGTAACTTTGACTGCCAAAGTAAGAAACTTCAGCTGCAGAAGTCTTGAACCTTAAAAGCCCTTTTTAGGTAGTAGTTACTTTGACTGCCATTATAGGAAACTTTGGCTATCAAGTCCTAAACCTCAAAAACTCTCGAAGTAATAGCTACTTTAGCTACCAATATAATGGATTCAGCAACCAAAATTGGGAATTTCTAGAATTCCCAGTTTGAATTTTGTAGAAAACCCATGGCCAAAACATATCAAACCAAGCTTAAAGCATTCCAAAACTTGATCCCAGCATATATTCTCTTACCCAACAAGCCAAAAAAACTTAGAATTATCACATGCAACTCCTTATTCTCTCACAAGCTCAGGACATGAAAAAGATCAAATTTGTTTTTTCTAAAAACTCAAAGTCAAAAACTCAACATGCAATAAGAATTGGGTACTCTATTTCTGTATCTAAAACACTAAAACTCAAGATAATAAAAGAAGAAATAACATGCATTGCTTACACAGAAAAGCCCTCATCCCTCATTCTCTTCAAAAGAGTTGAAATCTTACACATATCACAACAGCAATAACTCAAAAACCATCTTGCTCATAACTTTTAAATCTCTTAACTAGATAAAAAAAAATAAAAAAAAAAAACCCTAAAATACATGACATGCATTCAAAACTTCCTCCAAACCCAAAATAAGAGAACTTACCTTTCTTGAAGCTTCACATTTCCCTTTGAAAACTTTGATTCACTCTTAGCTCAAAACCAAGGAATGAATGAACTTAAATCTCTTGGTCACAAGAAAGGGTTTGTGAAAGAAAATGGTTTGCATGCAACAGTAAAGGGAAAGAGAGAAAATCTAAAACTTAATTTTCTTTCTCAAAGTTTTTTTCTCCAATTAAAAGACTATTTATACCCTCGACTATTGAAAGCCTAGCTTTCAGCGGTTGAAAACTATATTATCCAAAAAAGAACCTTTACTCTTTACTTGCAAAAACAAACATTTAAAACTCTATAACATATCAAAAGTAACACATACAAACACTTCCCACTATTGCTTCCATCAGTGAAACCCTAAGTTTCACTAGAAATTTCCCATCAATGATAGAAATTTCAACATTAGAAAATGGTAGATGTTACATTCATTCCCAATCACTGATTAAAATCATAAAAATAATAAGAAAATTTAAGAATTATATACAAGAGAAGATGAATAATTTCACTTACCCACAGTAGCTAAATTATCATGAGTCACAATTACAACTCACCCAAGCTTCCAAAGGCTAATTTATGCTCTTTAAAAGAAAGAGGCAAAAATCATAAAATATACATTTCAATTAACTATCCTAGTTACTAATTAGAAAGTTGGGGTTAAAATTACTAAGCTCATCTCCAATTTATTCTAGGATCCTTGCAAGAAAAGTACTTCCAAAACTCCTTGGCCATATTAGAAGTCCACCCCAAGGTTCTCCCTTGCTTTTTAACCTAAAATCAACACTTATTTTAAACCAAACCCTAAGATGTATGGCTTGAAAGATCTTCCGACAACAAATTAACATTATGTTTCACAAGAGGACATAAGGTCTATTTGGCATTATTATTGGAGTTGCAATTAAGAAAAATGCTTTTCTAAATATGCTAATTAGAGAGTAATAAAAAATGATTTAAAATTAAATTTGATAAGTTTTAATCATAAGTATACTTAAACAACAAAATAACTTTTTTAAAACTTCTTTTCTCAATAACATCTAAAATTATGGTTTTTACCTAAAAAGCAGTTTAGGCCTTCCAACCACAATACCAAACATACACATAATGAGAAGAAGAAATAAACAAGAGGTAAGTAAGTGCATGACAAGGAAGAGACATACCCCTTTTATATGACTACTTCTCTTTAATTCTTGCTTTTACTTCTAATCCTTCCAAATCTCCATTAAACATCTAGATAGAGAAGAGATCTAGCCATTAAAAATGATGAAAAAAAAATTCATTTGAAGGAGTATGCAAAATGGGGTTCACGGTTGGGGAAAAAAAATAAGAAAAAGAAATGACTAATGGAGGAAAGTTGAGAAGTGAAGGGAGGACCATCCAAAACCTCCCTTCCCAAATATGTTCTCTTTAAACTTGGTAGATGGTGGGCAAACTTCTATTGGTGTAAGGAAAAAAATCTTCATTTTTAATCCTTCCTTTTCTTGACAATTTACTTAATGAATCCTTGGATCTCCATCCTCCATAAGGTTCCTCTAATCTACTTTTTAGACCTTAAAATTATTATTTATTAGTTTTCCCCACTAAAGAGAAATTCAGGATTCAAGTACTTTAAAGTTATTTCAAAATGACATAAGACTCTAGAAAAATATAAAAATATCTAAATTTATATGAAAATTGCTTATCTAAGTAATAAAATTAATTTACTAAATTTTTAACTTCTATACTTGTAAGAACACTCAATTTTTCAGGACAACAGAGATAAAATTACAAAAATTTAAGGAATCGTACACATACAATAATCTAGACTTGACAGGATGTTACATACTATGTATGGATATAACTTCTACATGTTTGAAATATTTGAATGAGGCTTTTTTGCCTATTAAATTGAATGATACTATTTAGTTCTTATTCCAAAGAAGAAAAATGCTAAAGTTATGTCTTAGCTTAGACCCATATCACTATGTAATGTTCTTTGTATGGTGGTTGCAAAAGTTTTGGTAAATAGATTAAGTTATTACTTCTTGACATTATATTTCTCTCTCTCAATGTGATTTTATACCTTACATTCTTTTTACTGATAATATCCGTATTGCTTTTTGAGATTATTCACTTTATGAAAAGAAAGAGATAGGAAGGGGAAGGATTGTTTTGCTACATTAAAGATTGACATGAGCAAAGCTTATGATAGGATTGAGTAGGGATTCTTGCAAGGTATGTTGGTCAAACTGACGTATAGTTAGTTTTAGATTGACAGAATCATGATGTGTGTTTCTTTAGTAAAATATTCAATAGTTCATAATGGTCATTGTTTGTGGCCTGTTATTCCAGAGAGGTGGCTAGGGCAAGTGATGTGCCTTAGTGAGGGAAGAAATAACACACTTGATTTAATCAGAAGGAAATTTGAATGAAAGAGAGAATATAAGTAAACTAAATTGAAATAAGTATGGAACTAAGTAGAATTGAGCAAGAACACTAAAAAACACAAGAGTAAGAACTTGGCCATATTGAAACTCTTTTTGGTATTTTATGTTTAATCTTGCAGCAAAGTGATAAGATAGATAAAAGAAAATCTTTTTGTAGTTTTGATGTTGATGTATTGAAATTAAGATGAAAGAAACAACTAAGAAACAAACAAGAAAGATAAAAGAGATAAATAGGCAAATTGTATATATTTGATGAGTTGTAAACGCCACAAAGGACACAATTAACCAAAAAGTAGATGCCATGCAAAAAGAACTCATGTGATAAGTTAAGTAGTTTGCCACAAACAAGAATTTTTGGTAGAATTGATATTGATAGCACTTTGTTAAGTTTTCTCTCAATTGTCTGAATTGAAAAAAATTACATATGAAAGTCTATTTATAGGCAAAGATAAGAAACTAAAGAAGAAAATTATAAAAAAAAACTAAATAGGAAAATAAGTAGTCTCTAAATAAGAAGAAATAAAGAAAACTAAATAAGAATGCTTCTTGAATCTTCCTTAGAAGTCTAGGCCAAAATTCTTGATTGGAGGGAGAGAAGAATACTTCTTGAAATAGGAAGACAAATCCTTTAGTACAAGGATTCCTTCTTGGCTAAATTGTAAGAGAGAGAATATATCTCTTTGAAAAGTCAATCTTGCAAAAGTGATTATCTTTCCATGTCTGTCCATGATCACAAAAGTAGCTTTGACTTTGTCAACTCCATGCAGCCTTAGGAGAAGACTCCCACACGCCACATTGGTCTTGGTCCTTTCTTAGACTTGTCTTGACAATTTATCACTTAGGTCCACTTGCATGTCATTAATTAAATCAAGCCTATATGAACTTCCTAACAAGGATTGGATTGGACTTGGTCAATCTTGAATAATTATTGGCAGCTCATACACGCCCCGCATGACGAAACGGCATGTCTCTTTTAAGTCCAAACATTAAACCCAATTCATGCCCCATAAAGTGGATCCATTTAGGCTTTGTTTTTTTCTTAAGCCCAAATAAGCTTCACATTAAAACATCCCCCATTCATGCATGCCGCGCACGTCTCCAATGCATATTCAAGAAACCATGCACACATTCAACAAGATTAGAAAACCAAGATGAGAAATTTAGATAGATGCCATGCTTAGGCACATCAGTAGGGTGACCATCTATCACCATATTTGTTTATAATATGTGTTAAAGGCTTAACTACCTTGCTTTGATATAGAGAGAGTAAAGGCATTATCCATAATTGTAGGGTAACCAATGGAGCTCCGCCTGTTTCACATCTCTTCTTTGCAGATGATCGCTACTTATTTTTTTAAAACGATGCATTATAAATGTTTGCAAGTTAAATCTTATTTGGATTTATATGGGAGAGTTTGGGTCAAATTATAAATTTCCAGGAGTTTGCCATTTTCTTTTGTTTGAATATTACTTGGGTCATGTGATTGTATTGCTTTTCTTAAAGAGTTTTCTTGACAACTTGGCTGTTCTTACTAAAAAGTTAGCGAATTTTGTTGCACATTTACTTGTTATAATAACTAATTTTATATCTGATTTTAAAGAATGGAATCTATTCCTCGACTTCATTCTAGTTGCAGTAAATTCTTATTTATCTTAATGGAGTTTTACGCCTATATAAAAAATAACGATTTCACAATTTTAATGGCACTAAAAGAACATAAAACGGAACACCAATTTTAAAAGGAACAGCAATTTTAAAATAATTAGATTGAAATTCGTCTGAAATTATTTAATAATAATGAAAGTAATAACTAACAAGAAATCTATTTTGTGGTGGTTATGAACCAAGGAACTGTGGAAATTTTTTTTGGCTGCTTTTATTGGTGGCGGTAGCACTAGGGCTGAGCAGAATTCGATTCAAATCGAAAAATTAAACCTAATCAAGTCAATTCAGTTCAATCGGTTCGATTTTAAAATTAAATCGGTTCAGTTCGGTTTTACATTATAAAAATTTCGGTTATTTCGGTTCGGTTCAGTTTTGAAGATAAAAAAATCAGTTAAACCGAACCAAACCGAATAGTAATTTATATAGTCAAATCAAACTAAATTGAATCGAATTAATTTTTGAATTGATTTATTTTTATGGAAAATTTATGAATTATATTTAATTTTATATATATATTAATTGTTTAATTTCATTGATTAATGGTTATTAGGTTCAAACTAAAGTTAAAATTATACCAAATAACTTAAAAATCAATTCTAAATTAAAAAATCAATAAAAAATTAAATCGATAAATTTAAATCGAACCAAATCTAAATAGAATAAATCGATTCGATTCAATTTTTTATCCATTTCGATTCGATTTAATTTTTAAAATTTATAATTTAATTTTTATAATTTAATTTAATTCAATTTGAATCAAATGCTTACCGTAACGAGCACGCAAGTGCAACGTTAACGAAGGACGCTGCGGGAAAGTTCCGTGTTCCCATTAAACATTGCCCAACTTCTGTTTTTTTATTAGCATTGGATAAAATCCACTTACACATGTCCGGTGTGTACGATTTGATAAAAATATTTTTTTATTTTTAAACAAATATTTATAATGAAATTAAAATCATTTTTAAAATTATAAATTATAAATTTTAATTTTAATCAAAACCAAATATTTACGTATCACATTTTTTTTAATTTTAATAATTTTATTCTTCTGAAAAAACAAATTATCATCATTTCAAGAATTAATTAGAAATTTATTTAATAATCAAAATTAAAAATAAAAATAATTATATAACAACTAATCAAAGTGAGAAGTATTATTTTTAAATTATAAAGCTCACATAATTAAAATCATTACTGTTATTATTATTATTATTATTATTATTATTATTATTATTATTATTCTAAGTTATAAGACCATATATCTGAATCCACAATATTTTTATTAACAAAATTTTAACTCAGTAGTTTCTACAATGGAATATTTAGAAAATAGGAATATAAAAGCACTGTATCAAAACCTTGCCAAGAAAGCTTGAGCATAATTATGGAAAATTTGACGTCTCCCACTAAATCATTCCACCATACAACTCAATCAAGCTAAAATCACATAGAAACAGAAGAAAATGTAGAAAGGTCATGTGCAAAAAAAATTAACACTTTGCGTACACAGATTCAAAGGGAAGAGAATATAGGGACACCAGGTAGGGTGGCACCTGCATCAACAATGAATGTATTGCCAGACACATATTCTGAGGAGTCATTGATTAAGTATCGGACCAGCGACGTTAATGCCGGATCTGAGGTGCCATATGTTCGCAAAGGGACAGTTTTCAAAGCAACATTGGTGAGCCAGTCCTTTTGCATAAGACCCTCTGTGATCTCAGATTTGAAGAGTCCAGGTGATATTGAGTTAACTCTGATCTTGTGCACTCCCAACTCCAGAGCCATGACCTGATATTAACATCATTGTCATTTTTTTCATTTCTCACAACCATGCATGTCAGACGATTAGGAGCTAACAAATAACAAGAACTAAAGTCCCAAATTCACAGCATAGAATCAATGGCAAGATACTTCCATGATTTGACCGTCAAGATTGCCAGAGAAGCAAGGGAAGTAGTAAAGAAAACAGAATGACGGAAAGAAAAATATTTGGAGTGAAACTCCTTCTGCCAAGCAGCCACACCATCAGTAGACACCAATTTTTTTTAGCTAAAACAAAGTGACAGGACGAGCCTTGGGCATTTGTTATCAGCTAAACAGAATGCCTGATTCCTTTAGCCTCATGAAATTAATTTGAAAGATCTCAGAATAAATGGTGAGTCTATTAATTCCTCGCAAATATATATATATATATATATATAAACAAATCAACATCACACCAGCAGTACTGCATAATTTGCTAATCAGAATTGTAGGTTCAGTGAAAACATGTCTATAGCATAGAGAGAAGGGTAAATCCATTTGGCATGCTGAAATTCAAAATGTAGAATTCATTTGTAAATGAATTTAAGTGAATTCATTTGCAAATGAATTTTCATATTTGATATGCTGAAATTTAAAATATTTATTTGAATTAAATTCCACAAAATCATGTTTGGAATAAATACAAAATTGAAGACTTATTTACATTTATTTTCTACAATCTCCTAGACATACTATTATTATGAAATAAATAATAAATTCATAATTATATTTATTTTAAGTAACATAACAATTTTGTATTTATCTTTTTTTATTAAGATACATAATATACTCTTATTTATATATTATTACTCTTAAAATAATATCTATAGCTATGTAAATTAAATAATTTAAAATGACAAAATAATATTTATCAATAACACATCTTTTCTTTATGGTTTATTTTCTAAGCTTAAAAATTGCATCAATGCCCCACAGTCCTCTGAAAAAAAAATGTCAGAATAGACACAGATAAATGGAGGTGGCCAATGGTATGCCTGTGACAAACCAAGATGCCCTTTTTATACAATTGCCACATGTAATAGCCATTACTCAAATTGTATCATATATCTCAAGAAGGGAAGAGAGACAGAGAGAGAGAGAGAGAGAGAGAGAGAGAGAGAGTTTATGGTGATTTGGAGATGAGGGGAAAAATGGGTTTTGTGATAAGAGTAGTTTAGTCATAACAATTTTTGTTGTAAATTTTGTGGAATTCATTTGCAAATTCCACCTGAAATTTGCGATAACTATGTCTAATTATGCAGAATTCTATGATCATAGAATTCGAATCTGTCTTTTTTTTTTTTTTTTCATTCCAAACACAAAAATTTAGAATTAGGAATGAATTTCACAAAATTTTGTGGAATTCTTTCGTTCCAACATTTTCCATGCCATTAAGGCTTAGCATAATTTCAGGTCAAGCAAAATAGAAGGCATGTAGGCTAACCACAGCCGAAGCAACATCGTATCCATCACACAAGATTTAGCTTAAGTTTGAGTACTTATTGGTCCCCCATTTAACATTTGACCACTACACTTAAGATTGATTGAATTCATGTAAAACGTTCACAACCCAGATAATAAAAAGGCATAATTATTAAAAATTCAAAAAATTGGAATACCACCACGGTGAAAGCAAATACCTTGGTCATGGTGTTTAAGCCCGCCTTTGAACAAGCATAGGCAACACCTCCAGGTAAATGACCACGGTGAAGGCCAGCAATAGAAGAAATATTAATGATTGATCCTCCTCGTTTCGAGTCGCGCATACGTATGCAGACAGATTTGGACACTAACCAGGATCCAGTCAAATTTGTTCTCACTACGTGATCCCACTCCTGCTCAGACAAGTCCAACGGAGTCTTCACGCTACCTGAAAACGACACCGTTTTCAAGGAATAAAGACGCGTATTTCGTGAACAGAAGGGTCACAATGAAAAATTCAAAATCAAATCAACATGACACGGTGCTTTGTAATTTTCTAAAACAAAAATATTGGAATTCAATGTCAAAATTTCTTCGCACAGTTTTCTCGGAATCCAAACAGAAAAATAAATCCATAGAATTTGAACCCAAAAAAAATCAAAAAGAAAAAGAAAATACCTCTAACACCAGCATTATTGACCAAAGCATCGATTCCACTAAAGGCTTCCCAAGCCATCTGTACGGATCTATCAATTGTAGGACCATCAGCGCAGACGTCAAGTTCCACAGCAACAGCTCGTGAACCAGAACTGTGCTTATCATTCGCCGATGAAGGAGAAGGAAGCTGATTGATTTCTTCACACAGAGATTTGAGACGATCAACACGGCGAGCGGCCGCGACAATCCTGCAGCCGGCTTTGGCAAGGTTAAGACAGAAGTCTCGGCCTAGACCAGAAGAGGCGCCGGTGATCAGGACCACCTTGTTCTGTAGGTCGCACCATGGCTCGAGCTGGGCAGGGACCTGGCCCGACATTTGATAGTGAGAGGAAAACAGTTGGTGTGGAAGTTGAATGGGTGACAGAGAAGTAATGACAATAAATACTTAAAGGTAGAGGGAAGATGTTACGGGGAGCCGAGGGTTTGGATTTAACTAACACGTAGACTCATCAAGGTCAATGGTCTAAGTCTAAGTCCCTAACAACCCAACCCTGTTCTTTTTTTTTTTTTTAATCATATTTAATTATTAAAAATCTTTCCACATGCGTTGAATTTTTTTATACTGGAGATAAAAAAAATAATTTTAGAATATATAAATTTAAAAATTCGTTTTCGCATAAAATAAAAATTTTAATATAATAAATAAAAATAGATAAAAAATATAATAAAAAATAAAATTAATAATTTTGAAATGAAAAAAATTAAAATATATATTTTGAAATTTGTTATCATTAATTTAAATATATTTAAATATTATTACACTATAACAAATAATTAGAAAATAGTTACCACATTTTTACACGTTATTTGATGGCACTGTTGATGATAACATAAACTAGAACAACAATCTAATAATTATTATAATAATAATTAGATTGAAATAAGACTGAAATTAATAATAAATATAGTAAGAGATAGATTTCTTGGTTGTTGTGAGGCTGTGGGAACCTTTTTTGGCTGCTGTTTGGTGGAATTTCCTAATATTAGTTAATGGAGGAGGCAGCAGGAAAGTGCCGCTTTCACATGATCTCCCGCGTTTTAATTGGCATTGTGGGAAATCCACTTTCACATGTGTCATGTGTGTACAATTTGATAAAAATATTGTTAGTGATATAATTTAATTTTAATTGGTTTAGGATAAGTTTAACTTAATTTTTTTAATTAATTCTATTTTATTAATTAAATTAAGTAAACATACGTGTTTAGCAAATGAGTAATTTTAATGCATAAAATATCTTTAAAATTAAATTAAATAATAATTATATATTACAACCATTTAAAAAAAATAATATTGATATTTCTCTTTTTTTTTAAAAAATTAATTAATTGATAGTTAACTATCAAAATTAAAAAAAAATTAATTCTTTTAAATTGTCGAGGTTTTAATTTTCAACATTTTGAGTTGATGAATAATTTATTTTAAATTAAAAAAAAAGGAAGTAGTTACAATTCTTAATTAGTAACAGTTACTATTGTCATATGGTTCAAGAAGAGGATTATATATTTATAATTTTAATTAGCTAGTTATAATTATTATTAATTTTTTAAATTAGTATAAAATCAATAAAATTGAAAGATTAATTAATTAAAATTGAAAATAAATATAAACATTTAAACATTTAAACATTAATTAATTTTTTAGCCGTTAGTAAATTTTCACAACATAGTTCTGTAAGAGATTGACCAAATTTTTGATGAAAATTTATATTTTTTTAATAATTAACTTTTAATTGATAAAGTTATTGTTATTTTTAACAAAATTTGGATTAAAAAATTGTATGTTTTGAATAATTATTTTGATAATAAAAGATTGCATTTAGAAAGTAATTTTTACTTTCATTTATAATATTTTACCAGCTGCTTTTTTTAAAAAAAACATATATTTTTATTTTTTAAATAACTTTTTAGTTTTTAGAAGTCTAATAACTAATAGTTAAAAAAAACTTCAAATATTTATAATTATATAGATTGCACTCTTTTAATTTTAATAATTTTATCATAATTTCAAATTTTGATTATAAATTTATTTGATAATCAAAATTAAAACTAAATCGTAAATCTACATAATTAATTTAAAACATTATTTTTTTTGAAATTATAAGACTATATGCAAATCTTACAATTAAGAAATAATATTTTTGTTGTGCACCGCGAAAACCAAGTAAACTATAAAGAAATAAAGTAAACACACAAAATAGTAATATTTACGTCGTTCACCCTCTCAATATAGGGTTATGTTTATGGGCATGAGGGCATGCCATCATCTACTATAATTAAATAACATCATTACAAGTTCAAAACTATACTACCTATTAACCTAATTACACCCAAGAGAACCCTTATAATAATTGTTTATTAAATATATTAGTTAGTTCTCTCAGTTTCCTCTAAAATAAGTCAATATATTTACTACTTTAACTACCATACTACAATGGGTTATAATCTCTTGCTCTTGATTATGCCATTTCTCCATCTTAGACCGAACCCTCTTTCCCTTCATGAGATTGCAATGTGCAAGAGCCCTCTTACCATGGGCAGAGCTAAATTCTCAGCAATCGGCAAAGCTACTCTCTACAATGGGTGAAAACCTCTCTCCATGGATAAAGCCACTCTCTATAGGCGAATATAGTCACTCCATGGGTAAAGCTAAATAACTTTTCCACCATTCTCTTATTTATATTGCTAATTCTCCAAATCTTAATTTGATTACGAGTCCTACTCAATTTAAGAATAATACTAAAATATGAGTTTTACTTTATATAGAAAATAAAATATACCTCAATTCTATTGAGGAATATTTCTCAAACTCAAATTAGAAAAAGGTCCCTCTTCAAATTTCACTTGAATTTTGAGTCATAATTGTAATAATTTTATTAATCAAATTTTAACTCAATTATATTAAAATCATTTTCAAGTTTGTCCTAATCAATTACCACATAAACATTCTCAAATTTAATTCTAATTGAAAAATTATAACTAATATTTGAAATTTGAAATACAATTATTAAAATTAAAAGAATAAGGTATAATTACAAAAGTTAAAAAAAAAATTCTTATACTAAATGATTAAAAAAATCAAAACTTTTATAAAATTTTTTAATTTTAGCCAAACCTTTTAATTTTATTAATTTAATCTCAAACTTTTCATATTAATTTCAATTTTAATAATTAACTTAATTGGATTATTTAATTGATAAAAATAATTCAAATATTTGCCTACATTTTTAATCTTAGCCAATTTTTATTGTTGATATTAGTTTTAACAATTACTGACAAATTGATAGAAGCATTATTTTAATTAACTTCTCTAATTTTTTGAAAGTTATAATTACATTTATTTTGGCTATATTATTTGTATATATTTTATGTTTAAATATTAAATTTTTTTAATTTTTTATTTTGTCTTAAATTTAAAATAAAATCAGAAAGATGTGAATTAAAAGTCTAAGGAGAGAGAGAGCAAAAAAATTAAAAATTAAGTTAATAATAATAGATATATTATTCATTATATATATATATATATATATATATATATATATATATATATATATATATTATCAATATGAAATTTTTAAAATTAATAAAAATACTAAAATTATTGAATAGATTAATAAAATTAAAGAATTTGTTAAAATTGACAATGAATGAAAATTTTAATTTATTTTTGTCAATTGATGAATTTAATTTTTTTAAATAAATTTATTACTAAAATTAAAAACAACTGAAAAAGTTTATGCTCAAATTGATAAAATTAAAAGTTAATTAAAATTAATAATTGATAAAAAGGTGTTTTTTTTTTATCATTTAGCCTCTATATAGGTTTTATATCCATAAAAATATGATGTTAAGTGATAATATTAGATTAATTAATAAGATCTACTGTCTAAAAGGGCATTGGCCTTTATTTTTCATGTGCTTAATTGATAAGAGTTTGAGAAGTAATTAACAAATACTGTCACAAAAGATTGCGACATTTATAAGCTTTATTATTAGTCTTTGTATTTCTTTTAAAGTTTATTGATTATGCAGTAAATTTACGTTAAATCAATTAAATTTTATTTCTTTAATTAATATGGTTTTAGATTTTTTTTTTTTTTTTTTTTTTTTTTTTTTTGAGGAAAGGGGCTATTACGCAAATTAAAGATATGCAAAACTAAATCAGAAAAAACAAGGGATGTATGATTTGGGGGAACATTTTCTATCTAGAATCTCACGCTCTTACATAAAAGTAACGCATTTTAACATAAATAATACCGATTTCTCTACACATCTCACCAATTTGGAGGGTATTGTTTTAAGTTTATTATAAATGAGTTGAAAAGTTAATTTTTTTTTAACTTTTTTTTTTCTTTCTCTTTTTTATTTGACATTCAAATAAAAGAATTTCAACAAATTATTTTTTTTTCTCCCATTTCCAAATAAAGGTAAATAATGAATCAATCGATTAGCTCATCTTGGGACACACTGAAACTTAACACAAAATAAACATTTCAAAGCAAGAAAAGGTGAAACGTAGGGCTAAGCATTTGGTTTAAATCGAATCAAACTGAACTAAATTATTAAAATTAAATTAATTGAATTATCATTTTTTAGAAACTGAACCGAATTGAAATGATTGAAATCAAACTAAATCACTTTATTTTGGTTTGGTTTGGTTTGAATAGATTGGTTTTTGAGTTTTGATGGGTTTTTTAATTTAGATTTGATTTTTCAAGTTATTTGATTTGATTTTAATTTTGATTTGAATTTAATAACCATTAATCAATGAAATTAAAATATATATATATATATATATATATATATAATTACATATAATTCATAAATTCTCTATAAAAATAAATTAATTTAAAAATTAATAAAACAATTTAATTTGATTCGATTCAATTAATTTTTTTCTCTTTAAAATCAAACCGAATTGAAATAATCAAAATTCTTAAAATATAAAATCGAACTAAATCAAATTATCTTAAAAATCAAATTAAATTATTAAATTAAGATAGATCAATTCGATTTATTTGATTTAAATTAAATATTGCTCACTCATAGTGAAACGTTGCTCCACCTCGTGGGGCCACAATTGTGAACTGTCAATTCTTCACTTCAAGAGTGCGAAATCCAGCTGCCAAAGCAGTCTCCAGACCAAAATTGAGAGCTTTCATTTCTGCCAGTGCCACATCCCATTTAACCTGAAGCATTTTGCATCCGACATCAAGACCTATCCATTGCTAATCCTTACAACTGTTCCCATCCCCAACGTTACCATTAGGGAGAAGACCAGCATTTGCATTTAACTTGTACCATCCTTCTTTTGGAGGTGTCCGGTGATCATGTGCAGACCTCTCTGACAAATCTGGGTCGAGTAACAATTGCATCGTTACATTCCTGCCAAAAACAAGAAGCCATAGACAGAATTCGAGTCTCATTCCATTCCACATTGTTAAAACCATCTCATTCCTTTCTTTGCGTATCGTCTAAACCGTGACAGCAAATAATTCTATGCATTATTTAAAAACATCAAAAAAAATTACTAATCAGCTGGGCCATATTCTCAGTGGCATGATTTGAACATCAAAGCGCAGGGAGCCATAATACCAGACCGATGCCACTTTAGAACAGAAAAGAATAAATGTATTGATATAAATGTAAAAGTTTTGATTAAAATTGAAAACACTTATAAAAGTTTTGATTTTTTTAGTTATTTAGTCATTAAATAATAATATAAATTTTATTTAAAAAGATAAAAATTTAAAAGTAAATGAGTATTTAAATTTGATATTATGATTTTTTTACTATATTTTAATACAAAATCAAAATTTATTTTTATTTGAAAATTATTAATTATTTAAATAAAGTCTAAATAATTTTTATGAATGTTGCTTTTTTTTAATTTAAATAAATTTATAAATTATAATATTTTATTGACATAAAAAATAAAACTTATTTGAAAATAGGACTAATTAATAAAAAAAAATTCAAAGCATTTTTTAATTTTTATTCAAAATTTTGATTAATTTTATTTTATATAGAGTATTATTCTATTTACCTTCAAAATTCAAATGCAACTATAATAATTTCATTAAAGTTTTCATTAAAAAGTAATTTTTGATTTATTATATTGAAAACTAATTTGAGAATATAAAAATATTTTATTTTTATTTTTGTATCTACATTTGCTTTGAGATCAAGGAAGGAAAAAAGGTTGTATCTACATTTGCTTTGAGATCTATGCCAAAGCAAAAACAGGAAAGGAAAAAAGTCTAAATTAGCTCCCAAATTTTCATTAACAGTCAAATAAACCCAAATTGTTCTTTTTGCTTAAATAACTCAAAATTACCTATTTAAGACCAAATTAATCCACCATCTGTCAAACTTCAAGCTTTTGTGAGTGACGCACACAACAAATGATAAAAAAAAAAAAAAAAGAAAAAACAGATTGGATCATACTAGAGAAGAACACCAACATGGTTTTGAGCTCAATAATCTCCTTTGTGTAGGTACTTCCTCCTTATCTTCCTCTTCTTCTCATTGAGTTTTTCTTTATTAAATGTAGCATCTAATGGCTTCCACACCTCCAATCTCCATTATAGATCATCAAATCCATCACTTTCCTTCCTCTCTTTTTTAAGTTTCTTTCTTCACTTCGCTTTTCCCCTTCTTTGAGCTGCTTCTTCTTTTCTTAGCAAATAGCTTCCTTTCACATTACTCTTATTCTATCTGCTAGAATGGGCTATTTCACCCATTTCCTGTAATTACTACTGCTGCTGCTGCTACTACTATTGCTACTACTGCTGCTGCTGCTGTTACTACTAATACTCTTATTACTACTAGCACTATACTTACAGTCTTTATATGTGTGATCCATTAAGTTTTTGATATGTTAGCAATAAATATAATTAAATAAAATTAATATTTTAATTTTATTATCAATTTATAATTGATTAATTATATTTATAAATCATTATTGGTATCTAGTAATATGTAATGATTACTCAAATATTGGAATTTGTCAAAGTGGTTTGATTAATATTTTTGTGATAAGTTTGTCAGTGTAATTAATATCCCTTTATCATAATATTCTAATTTATACATTGATGCATAGAATATGTCTGCTATGTATAAATCATTTTTGTCCTTTTAGTATGATTGATTAATTAAATAAAATCTTAATCTTATTTTACCTTGCGCAAGGATTTAACAGTTCACACTGGCCAAGAAAAATTGAAATATTTTCCCTAATTACCAAGGGTGGTGAATTCTTTCTTGACAAATAAATATCTCTATATAGTTCATACTATATTCAATAGCCGTCATATTTATTATCCTTATATAAAATGACATGTGAGCAGTAACAAAATATAGTAATTCTTATATAAAATAACTTAGTGTCTCAAGTCTAAGGATCACCTACACGACTGTCACGCAAGTCCTTCCTTAGACACAGGTAAACTTTCATATGAAGTCCTCGTGCAGGTCAGTTTAGTTAACTTGTCATCACAAGCACCTGCACGTTGGCTCTAGATATTCCATATACCTCAGCTTAATGAGAATTGTTGCTTTTTTTTTATAAAGAAAAAAATGCAACGTGTACTGGTATTAAGAGTTATATTAATGTCTAGTCTCGATATAACATTGATCAAGAATATTTTTTGAACAATGTTATAATGCAGTCGGAATCTTATAATTATAACCATATAAGTCCCATGGACTTCATCTTTATTAGTTAATATTAATTAAAATTAACATGAACATTAAAGATAAATAAGCCTTTATTAACAATAAAATATATATACATGTAATTAAGTGATCATACTTACAACTAACACATTGGCTACAGTGCACATATACTAACATTAATATGGTGGCTTGCCTCTTGCAAATATTTCAGTTGGACGTGCCCTGCAAAGAGCAACTGATATTTCAGGGTGAGAGACTGCTTTGATAAAGTTGAGAGCGTCAACTGCTGCTATAACATTCATGGAAGAACAAGTATTTAATAGATTAAGATTTAGCTTCCAAAAATTAAAGGATGACATAAGTTGATAATGTTTTATTTTTGGTTCATCATTCATCAAATTGATAGAAATGAGTCTCATTGATTAATGCATGGTTAAAACGGGTATTGGCTAAGAAAACCGCCACTTATTGACGAGTAGGTTGAAGGTTTTCACAGGGTCTCATTGATGAGAAATGATATGCAAGGCTTTCCTTTTAATCTGAGGAGCCCTATTCTCACTTCACTGTTACTGCCATCTAATTCTTTCTCTAAAAACAACTCTCACATTTTCATGCCAAGCATAATCTATTAGTTCTTAATCTATCCTATACTGAAATTTAGTTTTTGCCCGAGTCACTCTTTAATTTAGAAAATCTATATGCATTATTACTAATTAATTGTTGGAAATTATCACTAAGCTGGCAAAGCTAATGCTTTGGTTTTGTCTTGGAGTGGAAAAATTAAGGAGCTTCCTAATGGAATGAAAGAACTAAGAAACCTAAGATGCCTAAACCTCATAAGCTCCGCAAATTTATCATTTCTTGAAGTAGAGTTATGGAATGTAAAAGTCTTTGATTATTATGCCAAATATAGGAATTGGAAAATGCTCTACAAAATTTGAATTAACTTTGGCAGCCTTCCAAATACACCGATGAAAGAAGCATAGCCTTGAATGGAAAATTTGTTCGGAGTGATGTACCCATTTTGCTTCCCACAAGAACACTTGAGTTTTGTCCCTTAACAAGTTATCACAAGATTGTCACAGTGCATCAAATTTGAAGGATTTGAAATCTTTTAAGGTTTATCATTGCAGCCATAAAAAATCCACTGTCAATTCTGACGAGAACAAAATTTTCTTCACTGGAATGAAACTCAAATGGCCTTGAAAATCTGAGGATGCTAGTTAGCAGAGGGCATCGTGCATTGGCACATTCTCAGAATCCTAAAGGTAAAAAATTATAAATTGTTGGAGTATGAAGTGCCTATTCTTGGGAGTTCTGCTGGGCAACCTTCAAAATGATCAAGAAATCATTGTGTATGACATCATCAATATGGAGCACGTAATTTCAAAAGAAGAAGAGATTGAAGAAGAAGAAAATGTTTGTGGAATCAAGTTTCCAAAATTAAAGAGCCTGCAGTTATATAATCTACCAAAGTTAAAATAGCATATTCAATTATTTATGATATTCTACACTATTGAGATATTGGGCTGTGATGATTTAAATTAGCTCCTTCTAGCTAGCTCTTTCGTTCAACAACAATTTTGAGCAACCATCACCACTGTACACTAAAACCATTGTGCAGCGACCTTTTTTAGAAATAAGATGCATACATGCTAGAGATAGGACCCGCCAAGGGCTGGTCTGAAAACTGAACTGGATAGGGATATGGAAGCCCATGTAAAACCAGAATTCATTCCTTAAGGCAAAAGAGGAGAAGCAAAAGAATTTACTGGGATATAATGAAATTCTTAAGAGGCATTGTTGTAATGCATGTTAACTAAAAAGGTTATTAGGTGATATGCAAAATTTAAGAAAAAGGTTGATTTGATCCTCCAAATTAGTAGCAATATTTAACTAAACAAAAATACAAAAGTTTAGGTCAATTATATTCTGAAATTGACAAATTGAATGTATTTGCCCTAATTTTTAGCTGTACGCCACTTGCGACGATTTAAGGACCAAATTTTTTTTTTGAGATTTTACGATTTGTTCTCCAAAGTTTATAAAAAGCTACACTTTCATCACTCTCTGTGCACATTATCTTTCCACTCTTTCTTTCTCATCTCCTTCATTTTTATACTTTAATCCCAAAAAACCACAGCAATAACAAATAAATTTCAATTAAAAATTAAAATAAAAAATACTATCAATTCATTTTTTTAAAAAACTCTTTCAATCTCGTATTAAAATTTAAAATTAAAATCAAATATTCAACAATTCTAACATTAAAAATAGTTCACAATATTATTATATTTGCAGAAAATATTTTTAAAAAATTATTAAAAAAATAAGCACTTATTTATTACTTTTATATAATACTAAGATCAAAATATAATTTCCATTCAAATTAGGAGCTCTCATGCGCTTCTCTTCTCTCGCTTCGGTGCTATGCACATCCAAAAATTGGGATAAATAGATTTAAGGCTAAATATATAAGTTTACCCCTGGACTTTGAAAAAAAAAAAAAGTTCGTGGTACTTGAACTTTTAAAACCTTTCATGACACATCTCAACTATTGTAAATATCCTATAACACGCCTTAACTCTTACAAAAGCAGAATTAAGATACCCATTAAATCCTAATTAGTAGATAGTCATGTCAGTGCAATTAGGATAAATAGATTTAAGGCTGAATATATAAGTTTACCCCTAAAAAAATAAAAGATTCATGGTATCCTAAGCTTTTAAAATATTTCATTACACACCTTAACTCTTATAAATGTCCTATGAAATGCCTTAACTCTTATAAAAGTAGATTGTCATTGGAGTTCACGCTCTTTAGTTTAAGAATCTTAAGGATATTTTAATTTCACTTTACAGGAGTTGAGCTGTGTCGTGTGAAGTTTTAAAAGTTTAGGGTGCCATGAGATTTTTTTACTAAAATTTAAGTATGATATTGTGTATTCGGCCTAAATCTAATTTGCCAATATCAGGTTCAATTGACATAATGTTGGCAATTTTTTATTTTTTTTAGCTTTATTGAACTTATTAAAATGTTATTAGATACAATTTTTATTCATGCACAATCTCTTACAATTATATGGAATATATTTTTAAATTAAAAGGAGGGCCATATTTTTGTGAGAAAGGGAGGCCTTACACCAAGAACATCCTATCATCTTCCTAACCATGCTATCAATTTTAAGAGTGAAATACTCAAATGGATTTTTATCCGCAGACTTTCACATGCAGTACGTTCACTCTTCTTTTTTTTTCCCCCTCAAAGATTGAAAATTCATTGAAAGCCATCAAAGAGGCAATTCATCAGATACAAAGTTCAACTGATACATCCTATTACAACGAAAAGCAGCATCCTGAATAAACTTGCGAACTAAAGAAGGAGCTGCCTGTTGCATATTCTCTTAACTGCTGAAAACTTCCAGTCCATCTAGGACAGTTTCTTGAGTTAATAGTGGAGTAGGATGACCTTTGTAGGCATTAATAACAATTGAAGAATCCCCTTCAACAATACACTTTATAAAGCCCCTGCTTCTTGCCAAGACTAGTGCTTCTCTGCATGCTAAACTCTCCATGGTGAGAGGATCTTTAATTGCTGGCCATAAACTACAGCACCAATCAAGCACTTTCCCATGATGATCTCTTAGTACAACTGCTGTACTGCCGCATCGAAATTTAGTTTCACAAATGGAGCAGCAGTTGGTAACCAACTCAGAACAGAATCTACTACAGTTACTGGAACCTGATTACTTAGAGAATTTATCTTCCTGGTGCTTGAGAGCCGCTCCAACAACATCCCGCGGATTGATATTTGGCTAGTTGAAATCAGTGTATTTCGGCATTTCCACTAGTGCCAGAGGATAAAACCCATCGTTTGAATGAATTCCATCCCTTCAGGATGTTGCTGCAATGATGCACACAGCTCCTCCCAAGAATCCATTACAGTTGAACTTCTAAGCAAATAAGAGCGAAGACGAAGTGGTAAATCAATCCAAATTACCACTGTCCTGGGGCATGAAAAGAAAAGATGATGGAGAGACTCCGTTGTACCACAGTAATTACTATCGGGGTTGATGTGTTTATGTTCCTTTTGAAGAGACTTTAGTTTGTTACTGTGTTTTTATCTTGGTAAGTGTTCTAAATATAATATGATCACATTGAGTTGCTTGCCTCAGACTCCAACTGTTTGTTTTTTCTGTGTTGGCTTTTCTACTGCTTCTGTAATGACTTTTCAATTTAGCTGTAGAATTTCAACATTTTTTTTTTCTGTGTAATTTAGAAGTGTTTGTAATTAATTGGATTGTCAAAAAGAAAAGAAAAGAAAAGAAAACATAAGAAAATTTGCATGCTCCTCGAAAAGGAGTAGGCTATACCAAATTTGGTTAGGTTTTGCTTATAATACATCAGGTATTTGCCAGTGTACGGCAATAGAAGAGTGTAGAAGTGTATTAAACAGCATCAATAACCTTAGCAAACCAAATGAACTATAAAAGCCAATTGATCAATCGTGAAACAAGCAACTGAAATTGGTTTTCTTTGTTGGTTTTAGTTAGAATTTAAACTCGTAATTTCAATACTAAATAAATTTGAGATTTAAATTCATAATGGCATAGTACTAAAGATGATTTATCGATAGCTGAAATTATTTAACGAGTGTCTACGTGGAAAGCATTGGCAAGGCTAAAGTGACCACTTTATTTTTGCAACAAAACTAAAGCCCAAATAAGAATGGTTTACGCATAGGAATTTCAAAGCCTACCCACTCATAATAGCTCTAAAAAAATGCTTCCATCACTATCAAACAAACTACAAAGAAAAGTTGAGAAACAAGTTGCATGAGGTCAAATAATATTTGCTCATAAAGAACCTAATTCTGTTCAAACCATAAACAAGCCGAAAGGTCAATAGTGATTCTGGAGGACACAAAGTGACCAAATCTAGTTCTTGTTTGTATCACTTGTAAAGTAGGTAAAGCTAAATATAAAGCAATTAATTGCAAATCTCATTGATTGATCAAAGCTACTAAAGAGAGATTTCTCAATGATTCATAATAAATGGGATAGTGACAAAATAGATTTTTGGTTTTCTTATCATAGAAGTGAAAAGTTTGGACCACTTTGACTTCTTTTCATAGGTTTATATATATATATTGGCGAATCCGTGTTACATCTTCAGTTGGGTTTTATTCTTCGAGTGGAATGTTTGGTGAAGCTCTCATTTCATTCGTTGCTTTGGACAAAGAACCCTTTATGGAAAGGTGCGTTTAAAAGCTTTTCAAATTTGGCAGAATTTATACTTCAATTCGATCTTTTTTTTTTTTTAAATCATATTCAATTTATATTTTTTTAAAAAATAAATAGCAGGGATTTTCAATAGAATGATGGTTAACTAAATGGAATTAAATCACAAAGCTACGTGGCTTATTTATAAAATAATATAAATTAAATTGTAATTGAGTTGGTAAAGACATATGAGCTTTTTCTTTTTTTCTTATTGATTTGGATTTAATTTTGTTACGAAGTATTTTTAGATTATTTAAAAAATTTTAAATAATAGATGGATGTAATATTAAATGGATGCTCTGATCTTAATTAATACGTATAAGTTGACTTAAAAATATCTAATTATATGTAAAAAAAAATGTATTAGTAATTTTTTTTGTCTAAAATGTATTAGTAAATTAAATATCTATAAATACTATGAATATAATCATACACAGAGGTAGATGCAGAAATAAATGTGGAAGGGCTAAAGTTTAAAAAATAATTTTTCTATCAATACAATATTGCACTTATTAGTGTTGATTAAATATATTTATTTATTCCTAATTTTATATCTAAGATTATTAATGGCGCAAAGAAATTTATAATATTATATTAAAAAGGTATTATATCACATAGAAAATATAATTTATTATATCACTAATACAATATTGATAATAAATAAATATATTCAATAAATCTTAACAAGGGCAATATTATACTCGTGAGAAAAGTCATTAAATAATTATATAATTACTATAATTAGTAAAAATTTCATAAATTACACTTTCATTAAGTAATAATTAATATTTATTTATTTATAAATTATATATTTTATTAATTTTAAATAATGAAAAAACATAAAAAGGTACATGTCACTTTCAAAATAGCAAATTCAATTTATACACTCAACTTAATACCTAAAATATTAAGTTAAAAAAGTTGGTACGAAGAAAAAAAAAATAAAAAGTGCCTTTTAA
>NW_026614880.1:0-97712 GCF_030052815.1 Hevea brasiliensis | reverse complement strand
AAGAAGAGCATACACGAGGTTGGAAGGAAGAGGTTTAAGATATACTTTTAGGGCATCCTCTACCTTTAATGATGGTGGTTTAATCTCCAAAGTTTGCACTTCTTCAAGCTGAAAAATTGTGGCTTTAGGATGTGGTGGAGAGCTCTCCAAGTGTTGTGCAAAAGCAGCTATGTTGTGATTGTCACATCAATACTCCCACCATGGACTAAGCAATTTTTAAGAGGGTCTTATGGATAGCTTTTTCTGAAATACTTTTGAACAATCTCATCAATAATGTCTACCCGCAAACAAGACTCAACTTCTTCATGTTTCCTTTTCATGGCTAGATTGATGTTGAATATCATTTGATCATCTCCCACTCTAAGTGTCAATTTCTCACCCTTTACATCAATTAATACACCAGCTGTTGCCAAAAAGAGTCTTCCCAATAAGATAGGAATTTTTGTGTCTTTTTCCATATCTAAAATGACAAAGTCCACCGAAATGTAGAATTTCTCGACCTTGATAGGCACATTTTCTAGAATACCATTTGGATACTTAATTGAACGGTCAGTCAAAGAAAGATACATGTTTCTGGGCTTCAACTCTCCCATATTTAGCTTCTCATATGTTGAAAGAGGCATTAGGCTGACGCTAGCTCTAAGGTCACATAAGGCATTTGCCACACAATTATCACCTATATGAAAAGGAAAGTAAAACACACCCAGATCTTTGAGTTTGGGAGGTAACTTCTTCTGAATTATAGCACTGCATTGCTCTCCCAAGTTGATGGTGTCATAATCTTCTAGCCTTCTCTTGTTGGTAAGAATCTCTTTCAAAAACTTAGCATAACTTGGCATAACTTGGCATTTGGGATAGTGCCTCAGTGAATGGCACATTGATATACAACTTCTTTAGCACTTCAAGGAATTTGCCAAATATTTATCTAGTTTATGCTTGATGAATCTTTGAGGGTAGGGAAGGATGGGCTTGTCAGGCTCAGGTGGGATGTATGGTTTCTCTCCCTCATCTTGCTCACTTTTACTTTCCTCTTCTTTTTCATTTTTCTTGCTCTCAACTAAATTTTCTTCTTTTGTGCTCTCTTTTTCTTCTTTCTCGTTTTCACTCTCTTGATCAACTTTCTTACCACTTCTCAAGGTCACAACCTTACATTGTTCATGAGAGTTTTGTGGTTGGCTAGGTAGTTTGCCATAGGATTTACTTCCTGATGAGCTTGCTTGTTGAGCCAATTGAGTCTCCAACATACGGTTGTGGGCTTGTAATTGATCCATGGTTTGTCTCATGTGTTGCATTTCTTCCTCCAATTTGCTATTCATCTTGCTTTGTTCAGCAAAAAATTTCTCCATCATGCTTTCCAAGGTTGGCTTCGGGTCATGAGGTGGAAGGGGTTGTTGTGCTCTTGGTTGATATCTAGGTTGTGGCTGCCTTGTGGGCTGAAATTGAGGCTGAGACTGAGGCCTATTCTGCTGCATATACTGCCGGTTATAAGCATAATTTGAGCTTTGACCTTGTTGAGCAAAAGTTGCTTGTGATCTCCATGTTAAGTTGTTCACATTAGTGTAAGAATTGCCCATAGGTTTATGTTGATAACCTCGTGCATAAGCAGCTTGTTCTTGCAAATAATCATCACTATAAGAAGAGTAATCAACTCCACAACTTTGGGTTCCATCTGTGTAGGCAAGTTGTTGCATAGTTGTAGGAGTTGAGGTTATTGCCTTTGTGCAAAAATCACTAAGAAGCTTAGTCAACTGATCAAATCTTGCATTCATGTAGCTAATTAAGTCAATTTCATAAATCCCAGTTGTAACACCCCTATTTGTACAGCCTGGTATATTTCACTGTTCCGGTGACCGGTGTCGGTCCGGACAATTAAGGGGATTAGAACCATACTTAAGACAACTAGAGAAGCCATAAACACAAATAATTAGTAATGTTTAATTAGTTAACTATAAATAAGAAAAACAGAACATAAGAGGTTAAACGAGCCGAGAGTCACAGCGATGAGTGACCTCATCGGGAACGACTGCGAAGTCATTTTAAACTCAAATTTCGAACCGTAAAATGTGACGCTGCGGTCCTTAGGACCCTTATGAACACAGTGGAAAAGATAAAATCACGAAAAAGAACTGTTAAGCTACCAAATAATTAGGTCGTGAGCCAAGAAATATAGAATTATTTACAAACCGGTTGAACCTAAGAAAGGGCAATTTGGTCAATTGACCAGAGCGACTCGACCTAATCATAAATAAAATCGGAGAAAAGAAAATTTTGAAATCGAGAATTAAATTAAATAATTAATAGAAAAATAGAAAAAAAAAAGAAAAAGAAGAAGATGGAAAAGTCAAAGGTGATGACATCATGAATGATGTCAATAAGAAATTAATTAAGTTATTTATTAATTGGGAATTTTTGGTCTTCTAAAAGGGATAAGATTAAAGAAAAGAAAACAAAAAAACAAAAAAAGAAAAACCTTATTTTCTTCTTCCTTGATGCCGCCCACTTTCTTCCCACACTTCCTCCATGAAAATCCTTCCCTTAAGCTTACACTAAGCTTAATTTCTCCTTACCCAACCTTAATAATCCTCATAAAAACTTCATTAGAGCTTGATATTGTAACTTGGGAAGAAGACTACAAGAAGAAAGAAGGGCTAAGAGAGAGATTTGAAGCTTTAAATTGAGGTTAGTATGTTAAACTCCTTATTCTTCCATTTAAATGCATGTGTGATGATTGAAATGAGCTTAGAAATTATGAAATGAAATAAAATCATGGGAGAAGGACTAAACTGAAATTTTGGCCTGGTTGATGGGAGTATGATTGGTATGGTTTGATGTGTTTAAAGGGAATTAAAGATGTTAATAAACTTACATTAGTATGGTGTTAAGATGGAAATGCACCAATTGTGATTGAATGAGTGAGTTAGGGTTTGAATGTTAGGGTTTGTGAACCAAATTTTGGAGAAATGCATAATTGATATCTTTGACCAATTGTGAACTGAAAAATGGTCAATAATGACCAAAGGAAATGTATGGGAAGTGTTAGAATGGAAGACAAATTCAGAGGTCCAAAGAAAGATGACCAAACCTACTTTGAAGGACCAAAAGGGGAATTTTACAAGCCCAATTAATATGCCACCAATTGGAGATGAAAATAGACATAAAATAACACAATTTTCATTAAGGAACCATGGCCAAAAACTGACTAAAACTTGGTGAACCAATTGAACAAAGTGACATGAGAGCAGTCACATCAAGATTAAATCGACCAAATGAATAAGAATAGTTCTGTTCATTTGGTCTTAATTCGAGCTAGATAAGTCAAATTGACCTGAAATTTTACCATCAATTAGATAAGATATAGATCTAAAACTTTCATGAAGAACACTACCCCAAATTATGCCATTAACCTAGTCAAATTATTGAGCAAAGTTGAGTTATTAAACCTGCAACTCTGCAGAATTGCCATTGAGCAGTAAAGTTCCAATGGCTATAACTCTCTCTAGAAAACTTTGATTTAGGAGATTCTTGAACCAATGGAAACGTAAGACATAGTAGAACATTTCTTATGAAGGAAATTAGACCAAATTATGGACTTAACTTGATCAAATTATTGAATGAAGTTGGACCAAAAATCTGCCAGAACCATAGTTGCAGTATGAACAGTGCACGTAAACAGTAACTGTATTTTGGCTATAACTTGAGCTACAAAACTCCGATTGGGGTGATCCAAAAATGAGAATACACTTAAGACAATAAGGAACATTTTCTATGAAGGAAGTTTTGCCAAATTCTAACAGTAAATTGACCAATGGAACAGTGCAACTTCGAAGCACCAAAACCGAAAATTGGCAATTTTGCCAAAATGACCTAAGCTTTGAGAAAATGACCAAAACTAACAAGTTTAATGACCAAAATGTGGTATGTGGGTGAAGTTGGAGTTTCTATACCTATTAAGCCTTAAAAAGTCAACAATTTGACTTGAATAGTGTAGTGAATAGTAACTCGAAACACAAAAACTTCGAGAACGTCGAATTTATCACAATAGAGTCAGTTAAAATAAAGTGAAATTTATTTTTGGATTTATGCTAAGTTATGGTACTGAGACACTATGAAATTATGTGTTTCAGCTGAAAAAGACTTGGAAGCCCTGAAAGACTGAGTCAAGGCCTAGAGGCGACTCCAGTCAGGTTTGTGCACAATAAATCCTATTTAAGCATTTTACCCTTGAAAAAAAATTTGAATTAGTACGCTTTATGAATTTATGAACTTTTGTGTTGCCACCTTGTGATCAAATTGTAACTTTGGAAATTGATTTGATTTTTGTATGCAATAGTTGAATGAAATGTTTGAAATGGATTTTTGATTCACACTTAGCATGACAGTTACTTATTATTCCTCCTCCATTTATGGGGTTGAGATCATTTATTTTCCTCCCTCTCTGGCTTGCCAGTTGAGGTTGTAGATCGAATGAGTACTCATTAGCTAGCTAGCCACCTCCCTCATTGACTTCGATTAATGGGGTTGAGATTACTTTGTCGTGGTGTACAATACGGCATTGATCAGAAATTTTGTGTCATTGCTTAAGTTGTGTATGACTTTGGCAACACTGTGTTTATGAAATTGTTTGACTAAACTGTGTTTAATAGATTATTTGACAAAATGATGTTATTATGAACTTTAATATTTGTGAAATATGATTGAGAAACATTTAAATTGTGTTTGGCAATGAATGATTTATTTATTGCATTTTAAACTTTTATTATGCACCACTGAGTATTTTTATACTCAGCGATAGCTTATTTTGCTATCGCAGATAAGAGCAAGGAGAAAACAGCAGAGTGAGCTGCTGTTAAATCGAGGACTACTCTGATCATTTTGTACGGGTATTATTTTATACCCTTGTAGATAATCTTGATGTAAATATAGAAATGTTATTTGTATCAATGTAAGTTGAGCAGTTGTAAATAAATTGTAATGATATTATTTTGGACTTTCTTCTGTAAATTTAATATTTGTACATATGAAATTCCTACTTTATGCTTTATGAGGGGAATTATTAACTATTCTGAGTTGATAAATTTGATTTGGATTGTAGAACTGTTTTGAAATGAATTGATTGGAGTTGAATTGTGATTTATTGGAGGTTGGGAGTTGTGAAATATTTTTGGAAGTGTTTTTTACAGGTCTTTGAAGAACTGGTTTCTCAAAATACAGAGGGAACTCTGTCAAAATTTTTATAAAAATTGAGGTAAAATTTAAAATGGACAAAATTTTTACTAGTATTTAAGCTTGAATAAATGACTTTTTAATTCTCACTAAAATGCTCACCACTTCCAAAATGTAAGAAAATCGTTTTAAAATCCCTTGTAGGGTACTTAATGAGTTATCGGTAGGTGAAGTTCGGTAGTTCATTAAGTATTCTACGGGATCATGTTATGTCTTACGGAGGGGCAAGGTGTGACACCAGTCTTCTTTGGCTCAAGTGCTCTAGGGTTTCCCCGCAAATGGGTATTATGAGCAATCTTCTTTAATAGATCATAGCATTCTTCACTTGTCATTCTCATGAAATCTCCTCCTGCTTGTGAATCAATTGTGTTTCTTATAGCTGGTGTAACAACCCAAAAATTTAAAAATAATAATAATAAAAAATAAATAAATAAATTAATTAATTAAAAATTAAATTAAACATTTAAAAAATTAAAATTTTTTTCCAGGAATGAATATGGACAACATATCTGTCCAGGTTCATTCCTGCACTTCAAAAAAACCCAAAATTTAAAATGCAAGAAATTTCACACTCTCTCTCTCGACTTACTCTCCCCTCCCCTTCCGTCTGCTCGCCAAAGATCGGTGCCGAGGTACTTTCACCTTTCCCATACTGAACAACCACCGACGCAATACTGAGCAGGAGGCAACAGAAAGAGAGAGAAGGAGAGAGGAAAGAGAAAAGCGAGGGAGAGTGCGCGTGACAGGGGCCCGACTTTGCGGCGTCGCCCTGCCGACTCCGGCGGCCATTCTAGGTGATTTCAAGTGCCACGGACTCCCAAGATGATGAACTTTCAGATGAGACTAGTGGCACCCCGTTTGGTGGACGGAGGAAAGAGAACCGGCGATGGAAAGATGAAAGAAAATCATATGGGTTTCTTAGTTTCTGGTCACTTTTTCGGCGATCCGACCGCCGGATCGAAAATCCGAGGCTACCGATGGACTCAGGACGATGAGATCTTCGAGATAGGACTGGTCCCGCTCCGATCAAACACAGTTTGAAAAAGGCGATAATCGGATGGTCCAAATCACTTGGTGACATTTTCGAATTTTTTTTATTCCCAAAATTTGAAAATAATTTTATAATAATTATTAACACAATTTGGACTTAATTTAGGTGCAATCGGATCGAGGATAGCTCACCGGCGTCGGGACCGCATTTTCAGCCAGATCCGGCTGCCCGATGGCCCGTCTCAGAACGTGATCAATATTATAGTCAATCCTAGCATTTTCAGGCGTTCGGGACGCATCTCAGGTGTCAGAATTGGCATAGGTAAACCCGAACTCCAAGTTGCTCATTTTCGGTAAATATCGATTTAGAATAAAATTCATAAAATATTCGTGGATGATCAGAAAATTATAATTCCTTATAATATTATTAAGGACCGCAAGGCAAAATTTTAAAATTTTTGGAGCTCGTTTGGATAGTTTTTGCAAAAAGACTAGTTATGGAGGCTAAATTGTAATTTTCCAAATTGTGGATTGTTAACTGTTTGGGTGGGCCAAGGAGGGGCTTTGTAATGTGATTGAGTTGTGATTGTGTGATTGGCAGATATAAAAGTGTATTTTAAAGCCTTTTGCAGGTTGGATAGGTCCCAAGTATAAAGGAAACTCTGCTGGATTTCCTGCATAAATTAGGCTTTCTATTGTCTCTTTAGAGCTTTATTTTGACTTAGTACTGTCGCAATGTAATTTTGCGGTCGCCCGGACGATCACTCACCGAAGTGGGAAAGAGTGAGGAGTCGCCACCTTAGTTTTGAGGGAAACTAAAGAAAACCATTTGAGAAGTTAAATTAAAAATGAAACCACTTCAAAACAGAGATTCTAAGTTCGGTCCAAACGGTGGGGAAGGTGTTAGGCACCCCACCTCGTCCCTTAATAAGGGTAAGTAGATTTAATTTTGCGTCCTTTACAAATTAGTTAGAAGAGCTTAGGCGGCAATGTTAATCCTTTTGGTAGAAGGAATGTTTGATTTTTCACTAAATTTGGATCACCCAGATACATAAGTAAATGAGACAACCTTAGTGAACGGGTGTGAGAATCGGAAAAGAAAACTCATCCGATCTTTTTTTAATTTTTTCATTAAAATTTTGAGGTTTAGAACGGTTATGAACTCTCCTAAGATCCCTATATTATGATTATGAAAATTTTGAAGGGAGACCTGATAAGAATCCTCCTCCGATCTCTTTTAAGTTATTTATTGTTTTGGGAGGAGACCGGTTAAGAACCCTCCTCCGATCTCCTTTAGAGTTATTCGTTAATGTTTTGAGTTGAGACCGGATAAGAACTCTCTTCCGATCCATACTTAATGTTTATCAATATTTTGAAGGGAGACCGGATAAGAACCCTCCTCCGATCTCTTTTAAGAGTTGACTTAAAACTTTTAGGCAAGGATAGGATAAGGACTCTTCCGACCCTTCTATTTTGATGAGACTCTGACACAGACTTTTCCGACCTTCAAAAATTTAACCACACTACGGGTCTTAAGAACCTAAAACTAAGAATTCGACCTTCAAAAATGCCGGGATAAGGTTTATGGATATCCTGTGGCGAACGGGAACACTAGACTTGATTCATCGACCTTTTCATGTAGTCATTTTACCAATATCTATTAATGACCGATCCACTGCTTCGCTTACTTTGGTCTTATTCCATTTCATGACATCTTTGTCGAATTGTTGTTTACGCCTACTAATAGTTCTGTTATCTTCCCGACGGTTATTCAGTTCTCTTTTAAAGGAGACCTCTAAATTGCAAATACCTACGTTTACCCAACCATTTACATACTACAAAGAGTTAGAAAACTGGTTTTAAATGACTGAGATCAATAAAATTAACAGAAAACTAAAAAATGATTAGAGAGAGACTTTCTTTGTGATTGCTTGTGCGTAAATGGTCTAGATGTAAGAAGAACAAGGAAAATGCGGGAAATAAACGTAGACACTTAATAAAACAGTAACATGAACTCTTATAACAATATTTTCTCTTGGGTTCTCTTGTACAAAATAACCTTGAAGAAAGTTGCAGATGTATGAAGAACAAAGGAAGTGCAGGAAACAAACGTAAACAGTAGTGTGAACTCTTACCTGTGAGGAGCCAAATATATTGAAATAACTGTGAAGTGGTAAACAGTGATGGCGGATTGATCAGCCTGAGAGTTGATGTCTGTCGTGAAACCGAGAGATGCTTTAGCTAAAAGGTAACCGGGTAAGAACCAGGTGAAAGGAAGTTGAGCTTGAACAGAGGAAAGGAAAGCAGAGATGATGAGAGTATGACCAGATAATGAACAAACTGGAAATGTAGAGTTCCAATATTCAAAATCTTTTTCAAGAAAACACTCCTGAAAACTAGTTTCAAAAGTCTTTTTAATCACTACAAAACAGCAGAGTAACAAACTGAATGAAGTTTCAGAGTTCCTCCACGATAATAGCAGCCTCTTGCCTATATTTTTTGTCCGTCTTTTTTTTCGTTCCCCAATGCTTTTTCATGCAGGTATTTATAGGAATCGGGTGCTCCCCATGAAGGGTCAGGATTCATTTTGAGGGAGATGGAGGGTCAAGATTTTGAAGTACATGATCGGATGTTTAGGAATTAAAGAGAATCAAAACGAATGGCTGAGATCGCTTCTCAAAATATTTGTCCTTTTCCTCTTTTAATCCGACGGTCTTGAATCCTCTTGTCCGGAATGATCTGAGGGCTGAGAGTGAAAAACGCTGGTATTGTCGTCTTCTCTTTTGATCCAAGGGTTCCGGATTCATCCTTACAAGTGAGATCAACGGTGGAGATTGGGATGTACAGGATCGCCATGACATACCTCGCACCACAAGATTAAGTGCGGCGATTCTTAGGCGTCGGTGGAGATCTCGTCTGCAATGCTTTAACTACCTCCTCCGATTCGACGACGGTTATTGGGATTTGTCTTATTTTTTTGTCTTCCGATCCTCCCTAGCTCCTATTCCGATCTCTCATACCGATCTCCTATCTCCGATCTCTATTATCCCTTAACCACCGGATTCGGTCCAAGCATTAATTGCATCTAGATTTTCAAGTGTCCGCCGCTTTTCCGCTCAAAGATTAAATGCCCATTTTCCCTATATATACCCTGTTGATAGTGGCATTTCCTTCATTCGATTTTTCTCTTTCTCCTTGTTTCTTGGTTCTAGTGCTCCGGAAAGTTCCGCTACAATCGTGGTTTTGATCCTCTTCCGATGGAATTCCCTATTCTCGATTGAAAATTTACGATCCGGTGATTGGATGGTCCTAATTGACGATGGTGAGAGAACTGGATTTGACCGATCCGTATTGCGGGCTTCTTGTACCGATCTCGAGTTGCTCAACCGAGTTCATTCGCTTCTCATCACATTGAGTGTTCCGACAATGATTCTCGATCCACATTGCGTTCCGACGGATTAAGCTTCGGTCGGCAATATCCTTGGGATCGATTATAAACCGATCCTTAGATCACCCGGGAGTATCCTTGAATTAGTTATAAATCGATCCATGGATCTCCGGGAGTATCCTTGGGATAAGTTATAAACGATCCTTAGATCACCTCTTCAGATAGGATTTTTCACCTGGTCTCAGAGATCGTCCAAATGATGTAATTTTTCAATGTAATCGATCTCTAGAGATCGCCACATGATGTAGCTAGACCTTTATTGTAATCCGATCCTAGAGATTGCCCAAATGATGTAATCCGATTTTTGAGAATAAAGACTTTATTTTGTCGGTTATCATCTTATTTTTGCATTGATTATTTTCCGATCTCTACTGTTTATCCGATCTGGTTCTTTACCCGAATGACACTTAACCGATCCTTTATTCAAAATATTTAACTTATTATGCCGATCTCCAATTAACCGATCTCCGAACATTCGGATATTTGAGAGAAGTGTCGAAATGTGCCGAGTCTCACCAATCGATGCGCGCTTAGAACCTCGCGAGCATTAAATGCTCGGACTAGTATAAATAGGGAGGGTTAGCCATTGTTCTCTCATTCCATTTTCAGTCTCGCTCATAGCCAAGTTCTCTCATTTTCTTGATTTCTCACGCCGATTAGACTCGTAAGGACTTTGATCTTCTTTTTGTTTAAGTTCTTTGTTTCTTTTGAAAATGAGCGGTGCGAAGGTCGAGAGCGGCGAGCCCTCCTTCCATTGAGTTCTCTTGGTCATCGCCCGATGAAGAAGAGGCCGGCCAAGGCGCAACTGGACCCCTTAGGGTCCTCGCTCCAGTCGTGGTCGTACCATTAAGGCGCACGCGCCTTCTTCAAGGAGAGAGACCTTCCCATAGACGAGCTTCCGCTTCTTCTTCGAGAATCCGCTCTGCGATGCTTGTTCAAGAATACAATATTTGTCCCGATTCGCTCGAGCTAATCAAGTGCCATGGCGACCTTCGTGTCGATCACTTCTTTGAAGAGAACGCAGTGGTTATGGTATATGAGGAACAAGAAAGGCCTGGCCCGAGGTTCCTCAGACGATTTCTATAAGGAAGTCCTAAAACTTCACCGAGCATCCATTGTTCAAATTCACCCCAACTCGTGGCGGATCTTGGTAGCTTTCGAGGTCTATGCCGAGCTAAGGGAATCGACCTACGGCTAAAGTGTTCGCCAAGCCGCAGGCTAACTCACCGAAAGGACGATGACCATCGGTTCTTTCAGCGAAGCCTAATTGCGGCTCTTTTCCGATCGCCTCGTCTCTTAAGAATTGGAAGAATCGCTTTCTTCATTGTGAGGAGCAAAGATCCGAGCCATTTTGAGGACTTCCCACTGGTGGTACTGTGGACCTTTGCTTCGAATCACATCACCGAGCCAAGATGAAAGCCTAATAGTGATGGATTTGAAGAGTGAGGCTGCCACTAAAAAGTATTCTTGTTTGGATGCGGGATCGCGAAATGCACCATTGGACTGCTCACCGCCATCGCCAAGACCGCGAACTTTCGCTCTCTAACCTCGGCATCGGTATTTTCTATATCTCAATTCTCACGACCTTAGTGATCTCACTAACCTTTTCTTTGTGCAGGTATGGCGGGTGGTGAGGGTTCAAGGAAGCTAAGAAGGAGAGAGAGATCTCCGGAAGATAAAGGAGATAAAGCGTGAACGACTCCAAACGCCTGGCCACGAACCCGGGAGATACAAAGAGATCCTCCCAACCTTCGGTCCGCCGACCACCGGTTACCCGATCTCCTCCTAGATCGGAGGAGCAGCCTCCGACTCTTGCAGATTGTTCCAAGCAGGGAAGGGGGCCTACTCAAGCTCGAGGACCTCTTCTGGGCGCCAAGCACCGATCGATCGCTTGGGGAATAACCGGATCAAGGAGAACTCGATTTCGCCAAAGTCCCGGGTCTACCATCTTCTTTCGGGAGGATCGGACAGTTATCCTGCAATGGTCTCGATGACATATTGACTCGACCATGAGCTTAAACGTGGAGTGTCTAGTGAACTGCACCATGATCCGGAAAGGATTCAGCTACCGGGTAAGGAGATCGGGAAGAAAAATCAGAGGTGGATTCCTCCGATCCCAACTCTCATCCGCCGGATTATATATCTCAAGTCGAGGGACGGCAAAGCTCCATGAAGACCGGTTGGCGAATGAATCGTGCTTTGGATGAGAGGGACCGTGTTCTTAAGGAAGTCCAGTGCTTCACGCCAACGGCGCCAGTCGCTCAACTTATAGAGGAACTTGAGGCGAAGGATAAGGAGCTTAAGGAGAAAGACAAGGAGCTTAAGGAGAGGGATGAGGAGATGGTGGCGGAATAGCCGAGGCCTATGTGAAGGCTCACAAGGATCTCTTGGCCGCACTCCGGAGCGTTACCCTAAGAAGACTTTTCTTGGATGGCGACGTGGCTCCCGAGGACAATGATGAAGACAAAGTGAGGATGAAGCCAAGGTGAGGGAGAGAGGGAGAGTGATCAAAATGTAGATCAGCCGGGGGTGATCCTCACCAATAACTTGTACAAATTATGACATGAAATGGAATGCCTTTTGTTCAATGAATGATTGTGATCGGAAAATTTTAAACCATTATTTGTCTGAGTATTTGATTGTATGAGCACAGCAAAACAAAAACTAAATGTGATTATTAATCTAAGTATGAGAGATCGGAAAGCACTTTAAACATGAGATTGGTAGGGGAGAAATGCTGAACAGAACTTGACTGAAAATTTAACTCGAACACTTAAGATCGGAATCGAACCAAAACTTTAGCTCTTAAACTTTCGGAAAGGAGGTCGGCAATAAAACTGGTAGGAAAAGATCTAGTGCCCGTTCATTTTATTCATCAACAGAGATCAGGAATATACCCGACGAGTCCGGAAATTCGGCAACGGGTTTGAGGGATCGGTAAATGATTTTGAGAGATCGGCGAGGCTTTAATGAATGTGAGGACTTAGCATTGATTCAATTCTCTGTGAGGAGAGATCGGAAATGTGACCGCCTATCAAAGAGGGACTGGAAACGTGATTAGCTGTTCAAAAAAAGAATTTTTTATTGATTCTAGGGATCGGCCAAAATATGGTGTCGACAAGTACTAATAAATTTATAATTTAATTATTTAGGTAATCGATGTCAACTATTTTCCTCCATTTTGCAGCCACAATAATCCTCGGTGTACAGTGAGTAAAATATTAATTTTAATTGTAATTTCGATATTATTATATGTTCAAGCATGCCCATGTATCACTTATAAATATGTATCTATATAGTTAAGCTTTAGGCACGTTTTATGTTACATTCACAATTGTTAAAGTGCCATGGATGTTGTTGTGGTAATTTGGAGCAGTGTGCGTGAGTTGGCATGCATGTGGTATGGTGTTGGCTATGGACAGGACGAGTAGACACGGCTTGAGATCTTCGTTGGGACCCGGTCCTTCGGGGTAGACACGGCTTGAGTTCTTCACTGGGATCCCGATTTGGTTTATTAAGCGAAAGTCTGGCTTGAGTTCTTCGCTGGCACAGGTTGGATTAAGAGGGCTGTATAGGGGATTGGCTCCCATAAATGTATTGTTTGACCTTATTGGGTGTGTGAGTGCTCCATATTATCTTTTTGTTGTTATGACATGAAAATATTGACGATGTTGCATTTCACTCTACAGGGTGCATTAACTTTAGATAGTTATAGAGATTATGGTTAAAATTGATATTTTACTCTCTGAGTCGAACGCTCACTCATGTTCACCATATTTTTCCAGGCTACAGGAGAAGACCTTTTTCAAAATACCCTGTTCTTTTCCTCGCAGGTTATGAAAAATAAAAAAAAATTTCTTAACTGTATTATTATTATTATCTAAATTTGTAATTTAGAACTCCGTATGTATTAGTAGTAGTATTAATCCTGTCAGGGACTGCATGAATTTAAGTTTTTGTATTAACAAATGAAATTTTTTTATGATTTTTGAATAATTTGTAAATGATGTAACAGGGTTGAGCTGGGCTCCCCTAATTTTAGTTTCGGATAATTGATAGGCTAAAGTTGGCCCGAAACAAAATTATAATAGTTTAATTTAAATTATTTTATATGCATATTGGGCTTAAATAGTGGGCCTGGTCATGGGTTTGAGAACAGTAAGGCTTACTATGGGCCTCGGGAGCTTTATGCTGGTCCAGGTCCTAGTGCTGGTCCGATCCATAGGTTGGGTCGTGACAAAGTTGGTATCAGAGCTTAGGCTCTAGATTCATGGGAAATAATATACTTGGGAGTGAAAAAGGAGTCTTGTTAGGGTGTTACATGTGGAGTATAGGATTCTATTTCGGCTTTTTTTGTAATTCTTTATTTCTAGATTCTGCGTTATACCTTGGGAAATATAAAAGTGCCTCAGTTAGTGTCTTGATTTTCGTGGAGTACATAGAAATGTGAAATATGGTTAGCAAACATGTTGAGGTCTGTCATGAAGATACGTACTCCAAGAAATACTATGTTTCTATCTATATGGGTTTAAATGGTGTGCCCATTTCATGCAAGGCACGAGTACATAAAGGTGACTCTTGAAAGTATAGTCGCCCTAGATAAGGATGAGGATACCACTGCTGGCAGTCGTCAGTGGATGACCCAGTCAGAGTAAGTTTATAATAATAGTAGATTCGAGAGAGATAAGAAATTAGGAGATCTAGTCTGTCAGGATGTATCGTAGTAACTATGCAATACTCTCGATGTCTACTCTGTAAGCTGCAGATTACAGTACTGACATGAGATTATTGTGTAGAGCTACGTGCATCCCCGTGGTGCTCCATAATGAGGGTGTTTGCGGATGACCTCTGTTTTGGTACAATTATGCCAGAACAGAGTTCTATATCTGCAGAGGAGTTGGGAACTCCTGGTTAAGAGTCTAGAGTTAGAATATTGAAAGGTCACAGTTGGGAGATAACTAGAGTCAGTGACTCGGTTACCCTAGCATGAGCTAAAGTTACATCAAGAGTTGCCATCAGACCAGAGGTTGCAGATTAGTTACAAAGTAAGGGGTCTATAGAGTGAGACCATCTGGTCTTCGGTATGGAATTTTGGATGGTTTTTGTAGTATGACAGACGTTTTGCTTAGAGGTTAGTGAGAATAGTCTACCTTGTGTGTATCAGTAAGGTGTAAAGTACAACCCTACTACCTAGAGAAGGTCAGAACTATGAATTGATGATTTACAGAGCTATGATATGATAAGAGAGTCATCACTTTGACATGGTTTTGGCAAGGTGGAAGATGTAGTACCTTTTTCGCAGTCAATTATGATGTAAAGTGGTCTTATTCTTTCAAGAGGGATAAGGGTTTATTACTAATAATGGTGACCAACAAAATAGTGCCCTAGATGGGACTGTAGAGTGTGGTAGAGAGTAATTGACTCGGATATCCTGGAGGGGATACAAGTTCCATATAGGAATCATATATAATCAAATCAAGATGTATGTAAGCCTTTAAATTGAATGATGGGTTTGGATACCTAGTATTTTAAGTTTCAGCTAATTAAATGGATATGAAAAATTAGAGTTGCTACAGATCCCCTCCCTAAGGTAGTAGGGGGTAGTATGTAGTCCAAAAGGATAAGAATAGAGATCATACAATAAAAGTATGACTGTAATTTCCTGAGTTCCTTTTTAACTTCATATGGTTCAAAATAATAGAATAATCTAATTATAATAGTGTTAAGAGTAATAAATTAGTGAAGATAAATCACAGAAGGCCAATGGATAAAGAAAGTGCAGAATGAATGTTTGGCAATTGATTGCAGATGCAATATAATCCAAATGCCAGTGGAAGTACTAGCTAGAGTGGTCAAAGGACCAAATTTGAGTAGCACAGATACGTGATAATGTGGTAGAGACTCTGAAAGATATAGTTAGCAAGTACAGCTATCATATTAGAAAGAAGAATGGAACCAAGGATAGAATAGTCAAGTTCTATTTTGGGTAAGACAAAGGAAATAAATGAAAGAACAACCTGAAGAGCGCGTAATAAAAGGAACAAAGTTAAGATATAGGGTAGGCTAAGTGTTACTCTTGGTAAGGTGAATGACAAGGACGGAGAACCCAAAGTGGGACCACATTAGTGAGAATAGTGATAGAGGTATGGAATCTAGTAATGTGATACTCATAGCATGATGTAATTGAGGTAGTGCCAGGGGCTAAAATATAGTGCTTGGAGTTGCATGATTGGATCATACTCTATCTATTCCCTATTCCTAAAGTGAAGTGGATAGCAATGGGGCAAGATTCTTTTAACTTGTTAACAGTATCAAGAAGATTAGGTGAGGAATACAATAATAATGAGCAAAAGCTAGAAGGTGTGCGATAGTATTGCGGACTATCTAATTAGGCAGAGAAAAAGAAGTTAGCAAGTAGTAAGTTGAATAAAAGTCAATCTAAGGGATGAAATAGGTATGATGAGAGGAAAAGAATGATAGAAAATGACACATAGGCTTTAGGTTAGATTTTTGAGGTAGTGAAAAGGTAGTTAGAGGTTCATTATGAATGTCAGGCAAACATTTTTAGTGTGACCAACAGAATCACTTTGCAGTGAAGCAATAATGACATAACAACAGTAGGGGTAGAACAAAAAGTGACAAAGTATGAGTGGTTATAAATCACTAGAAAGTTCAAGGATTAAATTAATGACCATAAATAAGGTTGGAATTAGTGCTGGAAGAATCTATTAGTGAGAGAAATCTTTCAGGATTCAACAAAAGTTAAGGGCACAATATAAATGATGATAGTTATGAATCATAGGTCGAGTATAAGTAAAGTTAATAAATTATAAAATATTATGTCAGAAAGGACAATGGTACGGTAAAGGGTTCATGCAAACGATACTTTATAGGTAGAGCACAATTGTGCTAGGAGATGATGAAATTTATAGAGAAAGACCAAGAAACATAGGTTAAACGTTATTATATGGACAATCAGTGTAGTTGACTGTAAGAGGATATTTTTCTTTCTCTTCAAGTTTAACTTGTGCTTTTGGTTCTAGAGGATTATATAAGGAACAGAGACTGAATCAAGGAGACCTAGTTATTTGAGAGTTTGGTAGGCACCAATTCATATACAATTTCCTGATATGAGAATGACAGTAAGTGCATACCTAGTTTTAAGTATGAAAGGACGATAAGAGTAATAAAAAGAGTTAAATCGAGCTAGTTACTAGGGCTTACAATCCTTTTAAACTATGAGATAGAGGAAGTACTATTTATGGATGAGTTTCAATAGATGAAATTGTTGCTGATGGGTAATTAAGGTTGAAGTTTAGAAAGCTATGGGCAATATATGTGATTATATTAAGGAGAATGAATACGTGAAGTATCTTATTTGGAATTAAGGCATGGCACACATTTCCCACAGCCGTGTTAGTTCAGATGGAACTTATAGTTTCTAGGGCTCCTATCCATCCAGGATGAGCAATTTCCTACTAAGGCTGGTAGGGAATGATAATGTTCTGATAATTAAGTTGGAAGAGGGGATACAAGGAGAATTTTCTATAGTTAATTACGAGTGTCACATAAGGTGAAGAATGTGCTGGTAGGAGTAAATCGTAAGGTTAGAATTCTCGAAGTAACGGAACTAGTAATCAAGATAAGACTAAGAAATAAAAAGAAAGTTAAAGTTGATGATGTGATGGACATCTTTGAAGGAAAAAGGTGTAAGGGTGAGATAGGACTAAGATTAAGGAATAAGTACAGCATGTTGAAAAGATATCAACGATAGCAGAAATAGGAAAAGGAAGTGGATAAGATCTAAAGGACAGGAAGAAAGCCCGGTAGAGCTAGTTATAATGTGGATAAGAAGGAATAAGTATGCTAGGAACACACTAAGAGATGTTTGAAACAAGTTATTATGAGATGATAGATTAAAGGAGTAGTAGAGTCTCGATCTAAGTGCCAATGTGTCAAAAGTAGGCCACATACTAAGAAACTTTAGGAAGAAGTCTAGATATTCTCATTCCAGAGGAGGAGTGAGAATTGATGAAGTCACAAGGATTAAGTTGTTAAGGAACCCAAACACTTTTGTCACCTAGAAGGAGAGACCCAATTCACTTTCCAATGTTGATAAATGGTACACTTGACCCTTGGAGAGAACTCTACCTGACTAGTTACATAAGATGGATAGAGGTTGGTCTAAGTACCTTAGTAATGACACAAATAGATTAGAAATTTGAAGTATCATGGGAGTGAGAAGATTTATAGGTATTGAACGCTGAGGTCATAAGAAGAGTGAAGATATCGAATAAGATGCCTAGATTAGGTGTAACATCCTCCCGGTAGCAACTCCGTACATTCTACTGTTCCGGTGACCGGTGTCGGTTCGGACAGCTAAAACGTCCGGAAAAATATTTAAACTAAAGTCAGGAACCATAATTAAGTCAAATATTAATAAGAAAAATTTAGTAAAAATTTTAGAAATAAAATACAACAAAGTCAAATGAGCCGGTGTCCAAGCGATGGGTAACCGGAGGGAAGTTGCGGTTCTCGCAACTAGGAGCCCTAGACCCGGAGGAAAATTCATAAAATAATTTTTGGGACACCAGAGAAGGGTCATTGAGGTTCCTATGGCATTAGAATGCCAAGAAAATATTTAGAAAAATTTTTCAATCGGTACAGACAATTTTGACCCGTTAAGCCAAACGGAGGGCATTTTGGTCATTTCGCCTACAGAGACGATTTTTGGCCGACTTGTCCAGTTGAGTAAATAATTATTATGACATAAAATATGAATTAATGTTGATGAAAAATTAATTTGAAGTTAGTAGAAGAGAAAAGAAAAGAAAATACAATAAAATGCCAATTATGACATATTATGAGGTCATTTAAAATTGTCCACCAATCACAATTAAGTAACCATTTGACTAATTAATAAAAGAGATAAATAAAGACTAAGGAAGACCAAAAACAAGCAGCCATCTTCTTCTTCAAAACGTGATCCTCTCCTCCATAACCCTCCATGGAAGTTTTCTTTAATTACTTCCATTTTCCCATGAATTTGCACTATAAAACCCTAAGTCCCTTCACTAAAAGCTTGTCTCTACCTCTTGGGAAGTGGTTGGCAGCCTAGAAAGTGAAGGAAAGTGAAGTTTTGAGTTGGGAAAAATCTGCCTACAAGAGGTTAGTGCTTACTTTTACAAATATTTCTTTATTTCTATGTTAGGGACTTGAACTTAGTATGAAATTGTAAATTAAATGGACTAAACTCATGTGTATGTATACAATGAATTTTGGTAGCCCTAGGGAGGAACAAGATTAAGTGTTTTTGATGGACTTAAAGTGGACTAAATATGATGTTTAAGGTATTTATATACATGGATAATGAGTTAGTGTATTAACTAGGGTAACTAGTGTGAATCACAATGGGAAACTAGGGTTTTGGAGAGTGAAACTTGGATTTAGCTTGGGAAATTGTTCGAGAACATTTTAATGGTCAATTAGTGACCATTTTAGGTAAGTTGACCATAATTAGGAGTGAATTATTGCATGGCAAAGTGGAATGGGCAGGCTGCCCCATGAGTGCAGCAGGGTGACTGAAATTTAAGTCCACTTGGACTGCCATATCTTGGGCTGTGTTGGTTCAATTGGTGTTTGGCCAATTGGACATGAAACTAGGCTTATAATGGCACATTTTTGCTGAAGAAACCATGCCCAAAAGACCAAAGCAAGTGAACCAAAAGTTGGCCCCAATCCGGATACCCTGCAACCAGCACCTGCAAAAATGACCAAGTGAACAGTAACTGTTCATTTGGCCATAACTCACAGTAGAATGGTCAAATTGACCTGAAATTTTTACAGCAATAAGATAAGATATAAACAAACAACTTTCATGAAGAACATTACCCCAAATTATGCCATTAACCCATTCAAATTATTGAGCAAAGTTGAGTTACAAAAATTGAAAATTTTGCTTCTCTTGGTTTAAGCTTCGAAATGGTATTAATGCCTAATGCCAACAAGTTTTAAATGCAAAATGTGGTACATTGGAAGTGTTAAAACCAATGCAACTATTTTCTATGCAAAAGTCAACTTTTTGTTGACCAATGAAGGAATAGTGACACCAAGACTTGAAATTCAAAAATTGTGAAACTTAAAAGTGCAAAATGCCCTAGTAGGCCTAATGTGATTGGTTTGGATAGATTGGCATGCCAATAGGGTATTGTGTTAGCAGTACTGCGAAAGGCTTTATGCCAGTATTCATGGCTTTTATGCCAGTATTCATGGCTTTTATGCCCGTATGCATGGCTTTTATGCCCGATTATGTGATATCATGACTTTTTAGCCATACTGACTGCATACATGGTTGACGTTCTGCGTCCCATGGTATGACGGCCCGAGGCACCGCGGTGTCCAAAGGCAACGACCGTTATCGATCGATCGCCCAAAGATAGGTTACTTGGGCATGGAAAAGTATAACTGTGATTGAACTGATTATTAAAGAAAATACGAAAATTAAGTATCAGGAATAAAGTAAGATAAGATAGGGTGCTCCGGCACCGATTGTAGCATGCCTTGCTCGGCTACACTGTAGTCGGGTGAGGGGTGTTACATTAGGTGCTACAAGAAAGCTACTCATAGGATGCCTTAGGATAAGGAACATAAGTCATGTTTTGGGGAAATAGAGATTATTGAAACAAAGGAATGAGGACTGAAGTCACCAAGAGACACGTTAGGGCGTAATAAAAGTGAGGTAAGCGCCAAAGTTGATTAAAGTTATCAGATATCAAGTCGAGAGTAGTGGAGGTATAGTGAATACTTGAGATGTCAGAAAAATGGTCAATGAATAGCCAAGAGATAAGAGCATCTCTAGAAAAAGATGATGACAAATAGGATACTATAGTAGAATCAGAGAGCAATAAAATGTTATATATAATATACGAAGAGTTTGAAGAATAAATGTTTTACCAATCTCTGCATAGCTGGAGGAGTAATGATTGCACTTATTCTAATAATTTTCTTTTCCTTATCTCTTGTTTATTCAAAAATTCGAGGAAAATTTTTTCTTAAGGGGGGAAGAATGTAACAACCCAAAAATTTAAAAATAATAATAATAAATAAAAAAAAAATTAAAATAAAAATTTAAAAATTTAAAATTTTTCCAGGAATGAATCTGACAACATGTCTGCTCAGTTCATTCACTGCACTTCAAAAAAAAAACCAGAAATTTAAAGCGCGGAAATTTCCCACACACTCTCTCTCTCGACTCTACTCTCCCCCAATTTTCGCTCGCCGGCTAGCATCAATGCCGGCGAGGTATCGCCGGCCTTCCCCCTTATCGGAACAACCACCAGACGATGGCAGCACCAAGCAGGAGGCAGCAGAAAGAGAGAGAAGGAGAGAGGGAGAGCGCGCGCGACAGGGGCCTGACTTTGCGGCGTCGCCTCGGTAGACTTCGGCGGCCATTCCAGGTGATTTCAAGTGCCACGGACTCCCAAGATGATGAACTTTCAGATGAGACCAGTGGCACCCCGTTTGGTGGCCGGAGGAAAGAGAACCGGCGATAGAAAAATGGAAGAAAATCATATAAGTTTGTCGGTTTCTGATCACTTTTTTGGCGATCCGACCGGTGGATCGAAAATCCGAGGCCACCGATGGACTCAGGACGACGAGATCTTCAAGATAGAACTAGTCTTGCTCAGATCGGACACCGCTTGAAAAAGGCGATAATCGGACGGTCCAGATTGTTTGATGAGATTTTTGAACTTTTTCAATTTCTAAAATTTAAAAATAATTTTATAATAATTATTAACACAATTTGGACTTAATTTAGGTGCAATCGGATCGAGGATAGCTCACCGGCGTCGGGATCGCATTTTCAGCCAGATCCAACTGCCCGACGATCCGTCTCAGAACGTGGTCAATATTATAGTCAATCCTAGCATTTTCAGGTGTTCTGGATGCGTCCCAGGTGTCAGAATTGGCATAGGTAAACCCGAACTCCAAGTTGCTCATTTTCGGCAAATATCAATTTAGAATAAAATTCATAAAATATTCGTGGATGATCAGAAAATTATAATTCCTTTTGCAATAGCCTTATAATATTATTAAGGATCGCAGGGCAAAATTTTAAAATTTTTAGACCTCATTTGGATAGTTTTTGTAAAAGGACTACTTATGAGGGCTAAATTGTAATTTTCCAAATTGTGGATTGTTAACTGTTTGGGTGGGCCTAGGAGGGGCCTTGTAATGTGATTGAGTTGTGATTGTGTGATTGACAGATATAGAAGTGTATTTTAAAGCCTTTTACAGGTTGGGTAGGTCCTAGGTATAGGGGAAACTCTGCCGGATTTCTAGCATAAATTAGGTTTTCTATTGTCTCTTTAGAGCTTTATTTTGACTTAGTACTAATAAATTTATAATTTAATTATTTAGGTAATCGATGTCAACTATTTTCCTCCATCCTGCAGCCACAATAGTTCTCGGTGTACAGTGAGTAAAATATTAATTTTAATTGTAATTTCAATATTATTATATATTCAAGCATGCCCATGCATCACTTATAAATATGTATCTATGTAGTTAAACTTTAGGCACGTTTTATGTTACATTCACAACTGTTAAAGTGTCATGGATGTTGTTGTGGTAATTTGAAGCAGTGTGCGTGAGTTGGCGTGCGTGTGGTATGGTGTTGGCTATGCACAGGATGAGAAGACACGACTTGAGATCTTCGCTGGGACCTGGTCCTTTAGGGTAAACAAGGCTTGAGTTCTTCGTTGGGACCCAGATTTGGCTTATTAAGCGAAAGTCCGGCTTGAGTTCTTCGCTGGTATAGGTTAGATTAAAAGGGCTGTACAGGGGATCAGCTCCCATATATGTATTGTTTAACCTTATCGGGTGTGTGAGTGCTCCAAATTATCTTTTTGCTGTTATGATGTGAAAATATTGACGATGTTGCATTTCACTCTACAGGGTGCACTAGCTTTGATAGTTATAGAGATTACGGTTAAAATTGATATTTTACTCTCTGAGTCAAACGCTCACTTCTATTCACTATATTTTTCCAGGCTACAGGAGAAGATCTTTTTCAAAATAACCTGTTCCTTTCCTCGCAGGTTATGAAAAATAAAAAAAAATTTATTAACTGTATTATTATTATCTAAATTTATAATTTAAAACTCCGCATGTATTAGTAGTAGTATTAATCCCGTCAGGGACTGCATGAATTTAAGTTTTTGTATTAAAAAATGAAAAATTTTTATGAGTTTTGAATAGTTTGTAAATGATGTAACAGGGTTGAGCTGGGCTCCTCTAATTTTAGTTTCGAATAATTGCTGGGCTAAAGTTGGCCTGAAATAAAATTATAACAGTTTAATTTAAATTATTTTATATGCATAGTGGGCTTAAATAGTGGGTCTGGTTATGGGTTTGAGAACAGTAAGGCTTACTACGGGCCTCGGGGGCTTTATGCCGGCCAAGGTCCTAGTGCCAGTCCGGTCCATAGGTTGGGTCGTGACAGCTGGAGTAACTCTGGTGGAGAAATTCTGAACAATCATCCATTTGGGTATTTCATGATGAGGATATTACCTTTCAAGCTCCTCAAATCTCATCCAAGATTCATACAAAGTTTCATCATCCCTTGGCTTAAAAGCTACCATCAAATTCCTCAAATGAGTGGTCTTCCTAGGTGGGAAAAACTGAGATAGAAAAGCTTGAGATAGCTGCTCCCAAGTAGCTGTAGTAGCTTGTGGAAGTGAGTCATACCACTCTAATGCTGAATCCCGAAGAGAGAATGGAAATAAGGTGAGCTGAATCACTTCATTTGAAACTCCAGGCTGCCTTTGTGTACCACATATCATCAAAAATTTCTTCAAATGAGAATGAGGATTTCAAGTGAGCTACCTCTAAATTATGAATTCTGAACCATTTGAATGAGACCAGTCTTTAACTCAAATTGATTAGCTCCAATGATAGGTTTGTTATCTCTCACATCTGCACATCTAGGAAAAGCATAATCTAACATGGATCTTCTCAGAGGATCATTTTGATTAACAACTTTATTCTGCCTATTTTGCTCATTTTCTCCATTATCTCCACCAATAGCTCTATTTTGATTCTCCATATTTTCAATTTTCTCCTCTTGGTCAAGCCCTTATTGTTCTTCTTTTGCTGCTTCCTTTCTCCTCTTAGATTCCTTTTTGTTGGCTCGATAGAATTTTTCAATTTCAGGATTGAACAACAATTGAGTATCACTTGTGCTTTTCGATCGTTGTCGCAAGGTGTTTTACGGTCGCCTGGACGAACCCTCACCGAAGTGGGAAAGAGTGAGGAGTCGCCACTTTAATTTTGAGGGAAATTAAAGAAAACCATTTGTGAAATGCAAATTAAAATGAAACCACTTCAAATACAGAGATTCTAGGTTCGGGGTCCGTAAACGGGTGAGGAAGGTGTTAGGCACCCCATCTTGTCCCTCAATGAGGGTGAGCAGATTTAACCTTACGTTCTTTATAAATTAGAATCGATAGTTAGGGGGGTTCGAATGGAAATGTTAATCCTTTTGATAACAAGAAATATTTGATTTTTCACTAATTCGGATTACCCAGATACATAAGTAAATGAGACAACCTTAGTGAATTGGTGTTGTGTTGCGGTTTTCATTTGTGGGATTACTTTGCATATTTGTTAGAATTCGATTTGAGAATCGGATAAGAACTCTCCTCCGATCTTTTTTAGATTAAAATTTCGATTAGAGATCGGATAAGAACTCTCCTCCGATCTCTTTTAGATATTTATGAGAATTTTTTAGTGAGAATCGAATAAGAACTCTCCTCCGATCTCTTTTAAATATTTATTAAAATTTTGGATTGAGAATCGGATAAGAACTCTCCTCCGATCTCTTTTGAATATTTATTAAAATTTTTGGTTGAGAATCGGATAAGAACTCTCCTCCGATCTCTTTTGAATATTTATTAAAATTTTTTATTGAGAATCGGATAAGAACTCTCCTCCGATCTCTTTTACTTGAATGGGAGTCGGATAAGGATTTTTCCGACCTCTTAAAATTTGATTACAGCTACACATCATAAGAGCCTAAGAGTAAGGGTTCTGGCATTCGACGATGCCGGAGACCCGAATGAGGCTTCTTTTAACTTGTTCGTACCTCATAACTAGATAGGGGACATCAGACTGAATTTGACCGACCTCGTATGTGATCGCCTTACTAATACCTTCTGGCGGGCAATATTTGCTCTATTTCATTTGCTAATCTGAAAATTTCAATTTCATTCCGACACTCCACCTTACCTAGTCATCTTCTCGAGCTAGTCTAGTGGTTCGACTTCATAACTCTTTGATTTATTATCCGAACGTTTATAAAAAAAACTCTTATGTTAAGATACTGCTGCCAACATTTTATCAGACTACCGATACGTTACTCAGAATCTTGAACACCCGCGTTGGGAGATAAATAAAGATCAAGAATAAATGAATAACATGAACTATTGTATCAAAAGATAAACTCATGAGAATAACTACCTACGTGGGACCTTCTGACATAAGACAAACTTTAACGAAAATTACGAGCATTAATAAAAAGAAAATAAAGACGAACACTGGATAAGGCAACGGTTCAAACACTCACCTGCAGGAAGTTGAACCTATTGAACTAACTATGGAGTCACGAATGTTGCAGAGTTTCAGGCTAGCAGTCTGAGGACTAATGCTTGCCTTGAAATGACGAATGCCCAGTTAGCATATAATCGAACCGGAATGATAATGAATGAGATTGAACTCAAAAAATAAAAGTGGATATAAAGGTGGTGAAAACAGAACTTAAACTAAAAAAAAGGGTATCACAGAGCAATGAACAAACTGAAAATCAGGAGTTCCAGTGTCCAACACTTCTTCAGAGAAAATACTTGAGAAAACTGGTTTCTAAAGTCTTTTCTAGCTTAAAAATAGCAGAGTAGCGAAACTGAATTAATTTTCAGAGCTTTTCCACTATAATTACCACCCTTTTCTTCCTTCGTCCTCTCCTTTGAACAGTTTCATGCAGGTATTTATAGGGACCGGGTGCTCCCCATGAAGGGGTCAGGATTTATTTTGAGGGAGATGGAAGGTTTGGATTTTGAAGGACATGATCTGACGCTCGGGAATTAAAGAGAATCAGAATGAACGGCTGAGATCCTTTTCAGAAATTTTTGTCCTTTTTCCCTTCTAATCTGACGGTTACAAATTTTCTTGTCCAGGGCGATCCGAGGGCTGGGAATAAAAGGCTCTGTCTTGTCGTCTTCTTCTTTAATCCAAGGGCTCCGGGCTCGTCCTTACAAGTAAGATCAATGGTGGAGATTGGGATGTACAGCATTGTCATGACATACTCTGGCACCTGTCAGTAATGTGGGCGATTTTGAGGCGTGCGGTGAAGATTTTGTCTGCAATGCTTTAACTACCTCGGCTCTGATTATGACGACAGTTAGCGAAAGTTGTCTTATTCTCTTTATTTTCCGACCTCCCCTCCCTTTCGATCTTTCTAACACGATCCTTTTCCGATCTTTCATGCCGAGCTCCCCTCTTTCGACCTCTTCTACTCCGGTCTTCTCCTTTATCCAGTCCGATTCAGTCAAAGCATTTATTCCTTCGATTTCCGAGGCATCCGCTTCGTTTTCTGCTAGCAATAAATGCTCAGACCTTCTCTATATATACCCCCGATGGGAAATCCTCCCGCATTTCATTTTCCCCTCTTTCCTTCTCACATTTTCCTGTTCTAATTGCTTCGGCAATAATCCCGGCCATGATAGTTGCTTTGGATCTTTTTCCGATTGTCCTCTTTATTCCTCGATGGAAAACTTATGATCCCGATGATCGGAGAATTATGATAACCTCATTTGATGACAGTGAGAGAACTGGACTAATTTGCCGACCTGGGTCGAAGACCTCGATCGTGTCGATCTCGAATCATCCGACCGATATAGTCGGTGAACTGATTTCGGGCGAGAAGACTGCTAATATTCCCCTTAACATCGGTGACTGCCCCTTGAAGTTCATTTGGCTCCTCACCACATTGGGCGTCCCGACTACAGCTCGGTTCTGGTCGATGACAGTGGAGATGACTCTCCATCCTCATGAGAGTCATAATCACCCCATCTGAGCTGTACGTCTATCCGCTGTCTATGGCTGGACAAATCTTTTGATTCAGCCACGAGACTAGGCTTTGACATAGGCCTTTATTAGATAGGATGTTCCACCGATCTCTAAAGATCGCCCCTATGATGTAATCAGACCTTTAATGTAATCCGATCTCTAGAGATCGCCCAAATGATGTAATCTGACTTTTAATGTAATCCGATCTCTAGAGATCGCCCAAATGATGTAATCCGACTTTTAATGTAATCCGATCTCTAGAGATCGCCCAAATGATGTAATCCGACTTTTAATGTAATCCGATCTCTAGAGATCGCCCAAATGATGTAATCTGACCTTTTCGGAAATAAAATTTTATTTTGACAACTATCATTTTATTATTATTGCATTGACTATTTTCCGATCTCTGATGTGTTTATCCGATCCGGTTCTTAACTGAACGGCCCTTAACCGATCCGCGATTCAAAATATCTATCTCGATTCACCGATCTCTAACTAGCCGATCTCTCCTTATTATGGAATTTCTGGAATATTCGTGAGACGTGTCAGAAAAAGCTGGCGAATCCCGCTAACCGATGCGCCGCTTGGGACACCGTGAGCATTAAATGCTCAGACTAGTATAAATAGGGGATGAGTCTGCCAGTTGTTCCCTTATGTCATTTTCAGCCTTTCGCGAGCGATTCCAAAATCCTCTCATTTTTTCAAGTTCTTCCGACACCGATCACACTCCGGTAAGGGTTTTGATCTTTCTTTTAGTTTAAATTTCCTCTTTTCTTTGAAAATGAGCAGCGCCGAGGGTCAGAGAGCGGCAAGCCCCCCTTCCGTTCAGGTCTCGTGGTCGTCAGATGAGGTAGAGGTAATCGGAACAAGCGGGCGATCTGAACCCCCTAGAACTTCCATTCCAGCCCACGATCAAGCAGCATCCTCAAGGCAAACACATTCTTTAGGGAGAGAAAACCTTCCCATGGACGAGCTGCCATCAATCCTTCAAGAAACCGACTGCAAATGCTCACCAAGAGTATAACATTCAGCCCGATTCGTACGAACTCATTAAGTGTCACGGCGATCTTCGAGCCGATCACTTCTTTGAAGAGAATGATATGATCATGGTATACGAAAAGCAACTAAAAGCCAGCCTGCGGTTCCCTCTTGACGACTTCTTCAATGAAGTTTTGAAATTTCACCAAGTGTGCATAGCCCAAGTTCACTTGAACTCATGGCGGATCTTAGTGGCCTTCAGAGGCCTTTGCCGAGCCAAAGGATTCAGTCCAACGGCGAAGGTATTCGCCGAGCTACATGGGCTAACTCGCCGAAAGGACGATGAGTACTAGTTCTTTCAGGCGAAGCCACATTGCGAGCTCTTTACCGATCTGCCCTCCTCCCTGAAGAATTGGAAGAATCACTTCTTTATTCTGAGGAGCAAAATTCTGAACGGCTTTGAGGGTTTCCTAAGCAGCTGGCTGCATCAGGGCCCGTTAATTCCGAAGTGCATCACTCTGAATAGAGAGGAGGGCCTAATGGTGATGGAACTGAAAAATCAGGCGGCCAGACAAAAATTCTCTTGTTTAGATGCGGATACCGAATCGCATCATTGGACTATGCACTGGTCACGGCCAAGAACGCGGCTTGACTCGACCCGACCTTGTGATTTCTATAACTCTGATCTTTGGGCCTTAGTGATCTCACTGACCTTTTCTTTGCACAGGTATGGCGAGCGGCGAGGCTTCCAAGCAGAGCCGAAAGCGGAAAAGAGAGGTCTCCTGGAAAGTGCGGGAGATGAAGCGGGCCAAGCTGCTTCAGACGCCCAGGCATGATCCTTGGGAAATGCAAGGAGGCTCGTCTCAACCCTCGGGACAGCCGATCCCTGACATAAAAGTGATCCAGTCTCCTCCTCGTCAAGAAGAGCCGCCACCACCACCCCCTCCAGTTGCTTCGAGTGCGGAAAGGGGTCCTTCCCAACCACCTGTGAGGACCCTTTCCCGCGGTGCCCAGATCCTGATCCACTCGCTGGAGAAGAACCGTACGGTTCAAGAGAACCCGGGTTTTGCTAAGGTCTTGGGGTCCTCCATCTGCCTTCGGGAGGATCGGGATAGGCTAACCCCGAACAGCCTCGACTATATCCTGACACAAACTATGAGCCTGAGCGTGGAGAGTCTGGTGAACCAACATATTATCCGAGAGAAGGCTCACCGCTTGAGGCAGGATGTTGAGAGGGTGGGTCAGGAAGCTGCTTCCCTCCGATCTCAGCTTTCGTCAGCCCAAAACTGCATATCTGAAATTGAGGGGCGGATGAAATTTTACGAGGATAAGCTGGCCAAGCAGGCTCATGTTCTTGAAGAGGTTCGGGCGCTCCGAGCTGCTGAAGTCACTCACTTCACTGAGGAGCTTAAAGTAAAAGAAGAAGAGGCAGTGACGAGGGAGGCCGGTGCTTATGTGAACGCTCATGGGGATCTCTTGGCCGAGCTCAGGAAGCGATATCCCGAGGAGAACTTCTCTTGGATGGTCGATCTGGCTCCCCAGGACGAAGGAGAAGATAGTGAGGAGGAGGCTGAAGGTGAGAGAAGAAGCGAACAAAATGTAGAACAGGCTGGGGGTGATCCTCCAGCCGAATGACTTGTATAAATTTTAATTTGAAATGAAATGAAATTCCCTTTTTGTTCAATGAATGGATGGGATCGGAAAGTATCTGAATTGCATAAGCACTTGATTGTCTGAACATATTATGATAACTAAAAGTGATTATTAATCTAAGTGTAAGAGGTCGGAAAACACTATAAGCATGAGATCGGCTGAGAACAAATGCTAAACGGGACTTGATTAAAATTGGAAATTTGATTTGAACACTTAAGATAGGAATCATCATTAAACCGGATTGGAACCTTAACTTTATCAGACGATTATCCCCAAACTTTTAAAAGGGAGATCGGCAATAAGACTAGTGGCACGAAGGCCTAATGTTGGTTCAATCTCATTTGACAAGAGAGATCGGAAATATAATTGACTGGTCAGGGGACTTGACAATTGGTTTGAGAGATCGGTGAGGCTTTAAATGATATGGGGACTTAGTATTGATTCGATTCCTTTTGAGGAGAGATCGGAAATGTGATTGGCTAGCAAAGGGAGACTCAGTGCAGGGGATCGGCTTCAAAGTTTATTGGATCGGCCAAAATATGGTGTCGACAATCGTGTCATAAACAAGAAAAGTACCTGAAAAATACAAGGAATAGCAGTGAAAATAAAAGAAAAGAAAATTTCTAATCAGCTTAAAACAATTAAAATCCAACTTAAAAACAAACGATTCCCCGGTAACGGCGCCAAAAAACTTGATATTAGCTATGAAATAGCTTCCGCAAGTGCACAGGTCACAGTAGTATAGTTTTAAAAATAATATCATTCCCACAGGAAATTGTGCTTAAATTGAAAATAAAAGGATAAGCTAATTAGAATGGTAAAATTTAAAGATATAAAAAAAATGAAATTTAAAATTTAAAATTGAGGAATTTAAGCTAAATCAAATAATTAACTAAATTAATTAAACTAGATTATCAAAATTTAAATTGAAATTGCTAATTATGAAATTATGAGGAATTAAATCTAAATTCAATAAAAATTAAAGTAATTTTAGAGATAGGGTTTTCAATATTGTTTGCATGTGGTTTATCCCAATTTAGCCAAACACATGAGAATTGCAATTTTGAGGGAAATCAATTCTTAGTTCTTTGAAACCTTTTTCAAGCATTTCAAAGTTGGTATTCATCAAATCAAACCCTGTTTTCACGGTATTTCAAACCTGATAAAAACCCAATTAAACTTAGCTTATCTCTAACACCAAAAAAACTAAGTTTAATGCAAGATTATCTATCCCAAACATTCACTTTTCAGTCCATCTGTCAAGGATTAAAACTTAACTTAATGAGGGCCCATTCATTAAGCAAGGCAACAAGCTCACAAGCAATAAATCAAAATGCAGCAAATCTCACTTAAATGACTAAATCAGTTCAAAAACCACAATACAAAGTAATATTTACAAACTCATCTCTAGAATCTCAAAGATCTACTCACAAATCATGGTTTCAAGTGAAACCAAGTATAGAAATGAATAAATAATGAAAATCTAAGCCAAGGAACAGAAAAACCAAGTAAAATGATGAAGAATCTGCTGCTGGAGTATTACAAAAAATGTCCTCTGCTGCTGCTGCAAAACGATTTCATGTGCTCCTCTTCCTCTCTCTCTCTCACTTGCAAAATCTCCTTGTTTTTCTTCTCTCATGAAAGAAAGAGAAAAAGAAGTTTTTATATGGTTCAGAGGTCTGCCCTAGAATGGGTAAAAAGGCAGAAGATTCTGGAGAAAGTGATGTATTAAATCTGAAGGAACGGAAGCGTAAAAAACACAAGTTTATACCATTGAATTCAAAAATTTTCACCTAGGGCCACATGCATCATGCAAGATTTATTTTTATCTATTTGATTTCAATGATAAACAACATATTAAAACTCTTTTAATATGTTTTTGGATCTGTATTTGCCATTTAAGATTTTAAAATTAATCAGATTAATTTTAGAACCCTAGATTAAATCAAGAACCATTACACTAACCTCTTGATGCACTGCAGCGTGTCTGCGCCTTTGAGATTTGTCTTCAGGACACCAGATGTTGTCCCTCTAGCTTGTCCACACCAAGAACACCTATGGCAGCCCTTGAACAGCTTCTAAAGCTTTTTCTATTAATTTGAAATTTAAGTTCTGCCTTTTAAGAGATTAGAGATATAAACAGGACACTAGAAACAATTTCTAGTGTTCTTAATTCAAGAGATTGATGGCTAATCTCTTTGAATTGATGAGAGATGAAGAAGAATAGGTGAAAAGCCTCAAAGTGGCGTGACAAAGGAGAGGAGAGGCTACTGGTTGCTTTTCTTTTCATAACAACACTTAAATAGCTAGGTTAACACATTAAACCCTTGCCACATGTCACCCTTTGATTAGCTCTAGGTTTAAGTGACCCAATCACATTGTTCCAAGTGTCAAACCTATATTTAATCTTGATTTTAATCATCTTACATGATTAAAAAACATTTGGCAAGCTTATGTGTAATCCCATGTGTCACCATCTCATGGTGCCACGTGTCACACTGTGAAATGACCAAAATGCCCCTGTGTCTTAATTTTGAGTTCTTAACCCAAAATAATTATTTTTCTTCTTCTAATCAATTTATATCAAATATAAATTAATTAATTAATCTCTATTAATTAATTTCTCATTAATTAAATTCATATTTAAACACTTTAAATATAAATTTAACTTATACTATACATCCAATAATCTAGATTTGGTTTCAAGTCATGCTAGGGACTTTGCAATTTAATTGCAAACCAAACCTATTTAATTAATCAATTAAACTCTTTAATTAATTAATTAAATCATATTTAAATAGGTGATAACTTGTGTATGTGTGTGACTTACTAGGCTCATCACTAATTGGCAATGAGACATGATATCAACTCTTAATATCATCAGAACTCTTTCTTACCATAAATAATTTCTCTAAATCATTTTATGAACCTCATAGACTATGGTTAACACCTAGCATAGCATGCCATGGCCACCCAATTAGTAATAAGGTTTACCTTAAATGAACCTATAATCATATGTTACCATGCACTAGAATCTCTCTCACATAAAAATCCCAACTCAAGCTGGAGTCATGGTTTATGTCAAACTCCATTTGCTATGAATATTATGTTCTCTTTTAATTCCAGTTCTTGATTAAAAAGATTTTCTCATCAGAATCTCTTTTCTGAATAAATCTATCTGTCCTGGCTAGTAACTTGAAACATCAAGAACAATTAAATGAACATAGGATTTTATCTCTATTTACTTAGAGGAACAAATTCCATCTTGATCAACACCTACCTCCATATATAACTAGTAGGAGCCAACACATGCCCATATAACCATACATAGTACAAGTATGAAAGCAGTATCAAACTCAAACTACCTATATACAAGATAACTGTGCTATCTCAGGTCTAAAGATTATATGCACTGATATGATTTATGACAAAACATTGACAAGAGTAAACTCCATGTGCTTGTCATAAGTGTCAACGTTTCGCCTACTTATCATTTATAAGTGCCTATCATGTTTGTTATATGGCATGAGACTCACCATTCCATCTTATTTATATCTCATATAAATAACTTGGGAACAAACATGAATACAATCTTTCTGGATAAGTCATGTCCTTATTATGAAGTATCCTCGATTGTGAACCTATTTATGATACTTTGTGCTAGAAATATTATCACTCATATTCTTAACAACTTAAGAATAATATTTCTAACAAAATATCAATGGACCTTTTCTATTACACATATATATATTATGTAAACGGAAAAGTGGAAATGCCTTTTATTAATAAAAGTATGTACAAGATACATACTAAATGATATGCTCTAGGGCATACTACTAACGATCTCCCACTAGCACTAGAGCCATTCATTACAATATCTTAGACCTATCTTCTCAAGATGTCGGTCTAACTGAGTTTGTGACAGAGGCTTAGTGAATGGATCAACTGGATTTTGAGCTGATGCTATTTTCTGCATGGCTACATCGCCTCGCCCAACTATTTCTCTGATAATGTGTTAGCGCTTTCTATGTGTTTGGATTTACGGTGAGACCTTGGTTCCTTAGCTCAGTATCGCTGCTCCATTATTGTCACGAAGGTAGTGGAACCGCTGACTCAATGGAAGGAACTCTCGTAAGTTCTCACACGAACTTCTTTATCCAAACGACTTTCCTTTGCAAAGATTCGATGCAAAGAATATACTTAGCCTCTGTAATGGAATCTGCGCAATGTGCTCGCTTTGGAACTCTTCCAACCGATCGCACCCCATTACAAATGAACACATATCCAGAGATAGACTTTCTATCATCGATATCCGATTGGAAATCGTAATCGATAACCATCCAATTGCAAGTCTCCACCTCCATAAAACAAGAATAAATCCTTAGTTCTTCTCAAGTACTTAAGGATATTCTTATGACTATCCATGTTCCAAACCTGGATTGGATTGATACCGCTAGTCAAACTAACAAAGATATGCGATATCCGCCTAGTACACAACATTGCATACATTAAACTTCCAATAGCCAAGCATATGGAATCGACCATCTTATCTCTTTCTTGGTGTCTTTGGAGACATCTCTTTAGAAAGGTGGATACCATGTCTCATGGTAACAATCCTCTCTTGGAATTAAGCATGTTAAACCTCTTTAACACCTTTTCCAAGTATAGACTTTGAGATAAACCAATTATTCTTTTCGCTCTATCTCTATAGATGCGAATCCCAAGAATATAGGTTGCCTCCCCTAAGTCTTTCATGGAGAATGTATTTTACAATCATACCTTTATAGTCGACAACACACTGTCATTACCCATCAACAAGATGTCATCCACATATAAGACAAGGAAAGTGATAGCACTATCACTAACCTTCTTATATACACATGGCTCATCCTCATTTTTGATAAAACCGAAGGATTTAATGGCTTCATCAAAACGGATGTTTCAACTCCTCGAAGCTTGTTTCAAGCCATAAATGGATCGCTTTAGCTTGCATACCTTGGAACCATCTTGGGATTCAAAACCCCTAGGTTGTTCCATGAAAATGTTTTCTTCAATGTATCCATTGAGAAAAGCTGTTTTGACATCCATCTACCAAATCTCATAATCATAGTATGCAGCTATTGCTAATAAAATCCTAATTGATTTAAGCATGGCAACAAAGTAGAAAGTCTCCTCATAGTTGATTTCTTGCCTTTGGCGAAACCTTCGCTACTAGCCTTGCCTTATAGGTCTCTACCTTTCCATCGAACCAATTTTCTTCATGAAAACCCATTTGTTCCCTATAGGTACAATACCTTCATGTGGGTCAACAAGATCCCAAACTTGATTCTTATACATGGAATCAATTTCGGATTTCATAGCATCAATCCATTTTGAAGAGTCTATATCTGATATAGCTTCTTCATAGGTAAGTGGATCATCTCCATGATCTACTTCTTCATGAGTAGACAACTCTTGTTCTTCTTCGTGAAGAAAATCATATCTTACTGGTGGATGAGATACACAGTTGTTCTACGAGGAACAATTGTAGATGTTTCATCAACGGGTATAGTTGACTAAATGGATCTATATCCATCTGATCTGTTGGTTGGTCAGAATTCTCCAATTCTAACTCTATTTGCCTTCCTTTGTCTCCTTCTTGAACAAACTGTTGTTCAAGAAATGTGGCATCTCTACTTATCACAACCTTTTGTGAAGTAGGCAAATAAAAATAATATCCAAAATTATCTTTTGGATATCCAACAAATCGACCTTTTACGATCCGGTCTCCAATTTATCAGTGTTCAGCTTTTTGATATAAGCTGGACAACCCCAAATCTTAACATGCATAAGACTTGTTATTCTTCCAAGCCATATATCATAAGGTCTTGAAGAAACTGATTTTGATGGAATCCTATTCAGAATATACAAAGCTGATTCTAATGCAAATCCCTAAAAGAAGATTGGCATATCAGTATAGCTCATCATACTACGTACCATATCTAATAGGGTTCGATTTCTCCTTTCAGATACACCATTCAGCTGTGGCGTTCCTGGAGGAGTCAGCTGAGAAATAATGCCATTCTCTCTCAAGTATTCATCAAATTCAGTACTCAAATATTCACCTCCACGATCTGATCGAAGAGATTTAATACTCTTTCCTGTTTGATTTTCTACTTCAGATTTAAATTCTTTGAACTTTTCAAAAGATTCATGTTTGTATTTCATCAAATACAAATATCCAAACCTTGATTTATCTTCAGTAAAGGTAATAAAATAATGAAAACCCTCTAGCCATTTCTTTAAATGGACCACATACATCATTATGTATTAGCTCCAAAATATTTTCAGCTCTTAGCCCTTGTCTAACAAAGGGTGATCTAGTCATTTTGCCCTGAAGGCAAGATTCACAAGTTGGAGTAGGCTCGAGCCCAATGAGGATAAAATCCCCATTTTCTCGGCTTTGCAATCCTATCTTCTGCAACATGACATAACCTTAAGTGCCAAATATATTTTGAACTTGAGTTGGTTTTCATCATGGCATTGCATTCTTTTAGATCACTTGCATTCAATTTGTGTTTGTCATTATTGTCCAAATAATAAAGACTATCATTCATATAACCCGAATCAACATATTTATTTCCAAAATAAATATTGCAAACATCATCTGTGAACTGAAATTCATAGCCATTTCTAGTCAAACTAGATATAGAAATGATGTTCTTAAAAGCATCAAGTACATATAAAATATTATCCAAACACAAAACATGTCCAAACATGTAAAAAGATTTAGATCCTATGGCTAAAGCTTCAACAGTTGAACCATTGCCAATCCGGACTCTAATATCTTGAGAACGCAAGTCGCCTTGTTTGCTAGTTCACGCATATTATTAGAAATGTGAGAATCGGCACCAGATCTAAAACCCAAGTCAGTAGATGAACTATGAGTATCATCGAATCTAAATAACAAGATATGGACATACCTTCCGAAGGTGTATCCTTCTTGTCCTTGAGAGAAGCAAGATACTCAGGCGCCTTTTCGAGGCCCATCCTTTTGGCGGTGGAAACACTTTCCTTTACCTCCATCGACTTTAGTCTTCCTTTTCTGTTAGCTATTTTCTTGGAAGGACCAGGAACTGAGGTTTCTTTTTCTTATTGCCCTTCTTCTTGTTAGACTTTTCAGAAAAGAAGATGTAACCAAAGCTACCTCTTTTCCTTTATTGCGGCATATTCTTTTGGGCAATAACCCATGTTGAGTAAACCGGCTAAGGTGCATTCTGTTTAGTCATATGGAAATTTGTCACAAAATTCCCAAAAGACTCGTGAAGGGATCAAGGATCAAATCCGTCTGTAGTTGGAAATCCATGTTAAAGTCAAGATGTTCCAAGCTTCAATCACCGAATCATCTTGTGGACATGATCCCCAACATTCTGTCCTCGGACATCCTCATACGGAATAGCTGTCTAGATATCTCATACCTAGCATTCTTCTTTGTGCTCACCATACAACTCTTGTAGGTGAAGGAGGATCTCACTCGCACTGCATGTTCTCATGTTGCTTCAGAACTCATTACTCATGGAAGCAAGCATGTAACACTTAGCTCTCATATCATGCTCCTTCCACTTGTCCAAAGTTTCATGTTCCTCTTGTGTGGCCTCTGGAGATAAGGGACCAGGAACATTTGAATCTAGAACATATCCTATATGTTCAAGGTTCAGACAAGTTTCAAATTTCTTAGCCAATCAGACAGATTAGGTCCTGTCAACCTATTGTGATCAAGTATGCTTGCAAGGATATTGGATGGTGGTGGTTGTTTTGTGCTCATTTTTTTCAGAAGATTAACTGCAGAAAAAAACCAGATTAATTAGTAAATGTATCATGTAATTAACCAAAATGATTATGGTCTTTTAATCAAATTGGTCCTCCCACTAACTTAGCGAATCCTACACTTCCAAAGTAGAAAATGGAAATCCTAGTTGGATGGATTTCTAGTGGGTGATTGAATTCTTATAATTCTATTGATCATCCTCAGGTACATCCATTATTGGAAATACAATAAACTATAAGCGAGCAACTCCTTGCCCATCACATCTCATGTGAGGTTCAATCCTTTACCTAGCCCCTAATGCTCAAAATCTCAGGTACATCCATTATTGACTTATCTTGCATTAGTTAAGTTGATCCCATTGAGCCAGTAATTATGCAAATAATTTTAATATCCTCAGGTACATCAAATATTGGCCACTAAACCATTTACATATTTACAACATCTCATGCTTAACAATTATTCTTAAGAAAATCTCTTAAATTAATTGCATTTTATGCAACTATTTAAAATTTCTTAAAATAATTGCCCCAATGGAGGGCCTATGTTATAATTACTTTAATTATAGCATTTCCAACTTAATCATTTGTTTGGAAGATTTTATGGTCATTCTAATTACTATTAAGGTCTCACTTTGCACATTATCCAATTAGCATGCATCTATCATATAATAGTATACATTCCCATACATCTCATGCATTCATGGATAAGTAATAAATATAGTATGATCATGGACTTTCTAAGGGATTCAATTCTGAGCCACCAAGAATTGAATCAGGGCATTCCTAGGTGCATTTCATTCATTCATTCATTTTACAAGAGTTGCTGAAGGAGTACATAATCAACACTTAATCTTGAATTCCTCCCACTGGTCCCACCAATGCTCTTGACCTCCTTGAACTTCTTGCAATCCAATATTACATAGTAATCCTTGGCATACCAAGGCGAATTTACAAGAACTTAAATAAATGAAATTACAACTCAAAAATTATTATAAACTTAATAATACATGCCCAAAATAAATTAAAATGAATTAATTAATTTACAATCCCAAAGAAACATAAAAGAAATAAATCCAATCACATTGGTCTTTTATAGTCCATGATCATCCATCATGCATATCACTATTTAACAATTAAATAAAACATACATACTTAAATTAAATTGAATATCTCATATTCAACTTAAAAATCCAGATTTGAATATGATTCAAATAAATTTAAAAATTCAGATTTGAATCTCATTCAAATAAATTTAAAATTCATATTTGAATCACATTCAAACAACTTTAAAAATTCAGATTTGAATCACATTCAAACATTTTTTAAAAAATCAGATTTGAATCACATTCAAACATTTTTTAAAAAATCAGATCTGAATTTTATTCAATCAATTTTAAAAAATCAGATTTAAATATGATTCAAATAACTTTAAAAATTCAGATTTGAATCACATTCAAACAACTTTTAAAATTCAGATTTGAATCACATTCAAACAATTTTTAAAATTCTGATTTGAATCATAATTTAATTGTGTGATTAAAAATCCTAATTAAACATTTTAATTAGTCATATGATGAACCTTTCATCATGCAACAATTGCAGAATTTAATAACAATCATGCGCACCATGATCTTCCCAAGCCATGCGCACCATGTTGGAGTTCATCAAACATGCCGCCACACCTCTTAATCCAACCAGCAATGGATCAATCATCTCATGATCAAATCACACAATTAAATCATATAATCAACAATCTAAATGGCAAATATAGTGGCTCTGATACCAATTGAAGGAACGAAAGCGTGAAAAACACAAGTTTATACCATTGAATTCAAAAATTTTCACCTAGGGCCACATGCATCATGCAAGATTTATTTTTATCTATTTGATTTCAATGATAAACAACATATTAAAATTTAATATGTTTTTGGATCTGTATTTGCCATTTAAGATTTTAAAATTAATCAGATTAATTTTAGAACCCTAGATTAAATCAAGAACGACATAAAGAACCTCTTGATGCAATCGCAGTGTCTGCGCCTTTGAGATTCGTCTTCAGGACACCAGATGTTGTCCCTCTAGCTTGTCCACACCAAGAACACTTATGGCAGCCCTTAAACAGCTTCTAAAACTTTTTCTATTAATTAGAAATTCAAGTTCTGCCTTTTAAGAGATTAGAGATGTAAATAGGACACTAGAAACAATTTCTAGTGTTCTTAATTCAAGAGATTGATGGCTAATCTCTTTGAATTGATGAGAGATGAAGAAGAATAGATGAGAAGCCTCAAAGTGGGGTGAAAAAGGAGAGGAGTGGCTGCTGGTTGCTTTTTTTTTTTCATAACAACACTTAAATAGCTAGGTTAACAACAAAGGAGAGGAGTGGCTGCTGGTTGCTTTTTTTTTCATAACAACACTTAAATAGCTAGGTTAACACATTAAACCCTTGCCACATGTCACCCTTTGATTAGCTCTAGGTTTAAGTGACCCAATCACATTGTGCCAAGTATCAAACTTATATTTAATCTTGATTTTAATCATCTTACATGATTAAAAAAACATTTGGCAAGCTTATGTGTAATCCCATGTGTCACCATCTCATGGTGCCACGTGTCACACTGTGAAATGACCAAAATGCCCCTGTGTCTTAATTTTGAGTTCTTAACCCAAAATAATTATTTTTCTTCTTCTAATCAATTTATATCAAATATAAATTAATTAATTAATCTCTATTAATTAATTTCTCATTAATTAAATTCATATTTAAACACTTTAAATATAAATTTAACTTATACTATACATCCAATAATCTAGATTTGGTTTCAAGTCATGCTAGGGACTTTGCAATTTAATTGCAAACCAAACCAATTTAATTAATCAATTAAACTCTTTAATTAATTAATTAAATCATATTTAAATAGGTGATAACTTGTGTATGTGTATGACTTACTAGGCTCATCACTAATTGGCAATGAGACATGATATCAACTCTTAATATCATCAGAACTCTTTCTTACCATAAATGATTTCTCTAAATCATTTTATGAACCTCATAGACCATGGTTAACACCTAGCATAGCATGCCATGGCCACCCAATTAGTAATAAGGTTTACCTTAAATGAACCTATAATCATATGTTACCATGCACTAGAATCTCTCTGTTACAAAATCCCAACTCAAGCTGGAGTCATAGTTTATGTCAAACTCTATTTGCTATGAATATTATGTTCTCTTTTAATTCCAGTTCTTGATTAAAAAGATTTTCTCATCATAAACTATTTTCTGAATAAATCTATCTGTCCTGGCCAGGAACTTGAAACATCAAAAACAATTAAATGAACATAGGATTTTATCTCTATTTACTTAGAGGAACATATTCCATCTTGATCAACACCTACCTCCATATATAACTAGTAGGAGCCAACACATGCCCATATACCCATACATAGTACAAGTATGAAAGCAGTATCAAACTCAAACTACCTATATACAAGATAACTGTGCTATCTCAGGTCTAAATATTATATGCCTCGATATGATTTATGACAAAACATTGACAAGAGTAAACTCCATGTGCTTGTCATAAGTGTCACTGGTTCAGCCTACTTATCATTTATAAGTGTCTATCATGTTTGTTATATGGCATGAGACTCACCATTCGATCTTATTTATATCTCATATAAATAACTTGGGAACAAACATGAATACAATCTTTCTGGATAAGTCATGTCCTTATTATGAAGTATCCTCGATTGTGAACCTATTTATGATACTTTGTGCTAGAAATATTATCACTCATATTCTTAACAACTTAAGAACAATATTTCTAACAAAATATCAATGGACCTTTTCTATTACACATAAATATATTATGTAAACGAAAAAGTGAAAATGCCTTTTATTAATAAAAATATGTATAAGATACATACTAAATGATATGATCTAGGGCATACTACTAAAAAAATCAGAGGGACGAAAGTGCCACGTCAGCCATTTTCATTAAAATGACACAAGCTGAATCGGTTGTGTTGCGCCTTATGTCGCAAGTTGTGTAACCTTCTGCCCAAGAAAAACTTCATATCTGACAATGACACAACCTATGACACAAGCTGTGTCATAGGTTGTGCAACTTTCGGTTTCTTTAACTTAACTTCAAAATTTTGTAATTCAATTATAATTTCTTCCAAATGACTGTTCTGATTAAAATACACCAAAATTCTCCAAATTTAACCTACAAAATAAATAAATTTCAAAAATTAAACTAAAAAGTGTAAAAAGGCAAAATTGACTAAATATATGCTAATATCTATAGTAATAGCTATGAACAAGGGTAAATTATGTACAAAAATTATACCTAAATGATGATATAAAATACATACATCAGCAAGACTCACTTTCAGGTGACGTAGGAGAAGGAGGCCCCCCTTGCCCTTAAGGGGAAGAGGAGGTTGGAAGCAAAGAGGAGAAAGGAATAATCCCTAGGTTAGACCAGAGGAGTAAATAGAGAGAAAAGAAAGAGCTCTAGATAAGATTTTGGGCAATTCTATATTGTCCAGTTTATTATATCACATATGGATTGGGGTTGAGCTGAACTCCTCAGTTATATTATTTTATTATGATTTATGGGTTGTAAGATTGAGTGAAACTTCCTTCGTATGTTATATTGCATGCCTAATGAATTCTAGGTTGGAAGATTTATGTGTGTCGTGTTCAAGGGAAATTGAGCTTCCCATTGCATGTGGTTAATGCTTTGTAATGGAGTGAGTTTTATTCACCCCATTGGAAATATGGATTGGGTCAACCATGTGGGTTAACTCGGATCTATGGTTTTCTATTTTGTCAAATAAAAATATATATTTAAAAGAAGCAATGAACCTATGGAACTACAAAGAGTTATATCTATACAAAAAATTGTATTCATACTAAGAGTCATATCTCTTTGTATTAGCATATATATAAAGAGAATTGTCAAAAGGTTTAGCTCTTAATGATGAAAAGTTATAAGAAACAAAAATTTTGTTTCATTATTACAATTCTTCAAAGTAGAAAAATGAGAATTGAAAAGTAAATGAAAGTGCATTGGATGTGCATCTTTATTGCTCGGTTCTTTGGTTCTACTCTCAATTCAATAAAGTTTTGGGGCAATTTTTTTTTTTGTAATTGTAAGGTACACTTAGACCGTGGTTTATGTATGTAGTTCATGATTATAAACATGTGATTACATGATTTACTAGTGAAATAAATATGGTAGAGATCTTAGGTTATTTTGTATGGGGTAAATGTATGAATATGAGTTAGAACTCATGTATTTGAATCATATGTTAGATTTATGTTTTTCTTTAGTTACATTGCCCAATTTATGGCTGAAATCTATGAGTTGGCAAATTATTGAATGCTCTCGGTGTATGTGCACCCTCACTCACAAAGTAGTGGGTTTCAAACTCCTAAATTCAAGGAACAGTTATTCTTTTTTTTTTATAATGTGTGCACTACTTACACCAGGTGCACCCTATAATTTACCCTTTATGTTTATGTTCTTAAAATTGAGCATCCCTAACGAGTCTAACATTAAGTTTAAGTATGATAAAGATGATATGCCAATACACATTCTAACGTTAGTCACGGCCACGGATCACAAACTATATAACAAGTTAATGTTTTATCATTTATATTTATTTGGTGAATAAAATGTAATAAAACAATAAATGATTTGAAATTTTTCATGAAGTTTTTTTGTTTGATTCATTTAACTATAATGAGTAATGAGATTGAATTTTTTAAGTATAATATCTAAAATAACAGTTAAGAGTACTATTCAATTACTAATATATGTTTAATTACTTGTAAAAGAAAATTGAAATAAAAACATTTTAATGAAATATTTGAATATTGAAATACAATACCTTTCTAAATTTCTCATCCCTCTCAAAGAAGACTCTACTTCCCCATACAATGCCTCAATACCAACTATGAAATATAAAAAGAATTTATTTATATATAATATAATCTATTTATCTATCTATTTATAATCTATATTTATATTATATATAAATCTGGGAAGGGGGAACATTTGCTTTGCTAAAAATGCCCCCAATTTTTCAAATTAATTACAATTATATTTTATTATTAAAAATAATTTTAATGTTTGAATAAATTTAAAATTTATATAAATTTAAAATTTTTAGTCTTACTTATACTACAATTTTAATTAAATATAAAATTTTATAAAAAGTAATTAATTAAAATAAAAAATTAATAAGTGAAAAATAGAAAATACAAACTGTAAGAGGGATTTAATTTGAAGGGATTGGAAAAGAACAAGGATAAAGGAAAAATATTAGATTTCTAATGGGATTGAATATATATATATATATATATATATATATATATATATATATATATATATATATAATTTTTAGCTTAATTTCATTTTTATAGTACTAATTAAGATTTTTTAATATTATGAATAATACAATAGCTAACTAAGGATATTAAAAAAATTTATTGCTATTTATATGGACAAGAAAACGTTTATGTATAAAACTTGTCCTTTGGTGGAAACTCTTCTATATAGAATTGTAATATATAATAGACCTCAAGAATATTTGTTGGATTAGGATTATAACTTATCGTGTTGTATATTATTACAAGTAAAAAACACCAAGGAACATATTATACCGTGCGGCAATTCAATTGGGTGTTTGGGGTGAGGGTTAAGACTTTTGACACTTTTGAAAGCTTGAATTTATTGGCATGAATGGAACTAATTGGCTTTCATACATTTTATGCAAATGCAAAGAACAAGAATGTAGAGCATGGCCAATATTTAATTCAATGGATTGTTAAACTAATGATGTTTTTCATTATATGTTTGATCTCTTAAAATATGACTTATGTGCTTATCAATGTCTACTGCAATTATAGAAGCATATTGATTGAAATGCAGATATAATTGCCTCATTTGTACCCATGAATGACAAATAGTCTAATTTACTTATTTTTTAGGGACAAGTAGTCTAATTTACTTTTATGTTAACCTTTTTATGAATTATAAAATTTATCAAAATGATTTGTTTTATAGCTACGCATCAGATCATGTACTAATAAAGATGGACAACACAAGACGCGCATTATCCAGTTTATTGAGAAATCTAAGAGAGTTGAAGCAATGATGATTTATGGAAATTCTCACCTATTTTACTCATTCTACTTAACTTTAGATCATATCTTCTCTACCTACTATTGAAGTTAGTAATTTTTTTTTTTGTTGCAGTAATTTTGTTTAAAAAAAAAAGAAAAATAGACATTAAATCAAAGAAGGTATATCTAGATCAATCAGAGAGGCAATAGACACAGGAGTCTCTTTAATCTAAATTTGATATCACTATTCTATGCAACAAATTAATACCATTATTCTGTGTTATTTAAGCAGGATGCTTTACGATTCCTTTACATTGTATCAATTGGTGTTTACGTGTTTAGAACTGAGGTCCTATTAAAGCTTCTTAGATGGAGTTATCTGTTATGCAATGACTTTGATTCTGAATTTATTCCATCTATTATGGACCACAATGTTTGGGTGAGATTGAGATTGATCTTTCAACATTAAAACATTACTCTTCTAAATGATCTTATTTTGCTTATAATTTTTCTTTTCTCGTAGATGTTATGTGAGTTTAGTTTAATCTCATAATTGAAATGTTGTATTCTATTGCAAGGCATATTCATTTAATGGCCATTGCGAAGATGTTAGAACCAAAAAGTCATCTTTTGATGCTAATTTAATTCTCACAGAACATGTTGAGGTATTTTCGCTTTGATAGACTTCCCTATAGAATTCATAATTACTTCAAATTAATATAACTCATGATGGTGAAGTTCATATATTCTTAGTTTAAGTTAATAGAATAATAATGAAAATTTAGTATTTATTTAAATTTAAATTTCTTATTTTTTCTTAGTTATGTTTTGATATTCTTAAAAAAATACGACATTATTTTATAATTATTTAAAATATTTATAGATATAAAGCTACTCTAAAATTTAAATTTATATGTAAAATATGATTACAACAAATTAACTAAATTTATAAATTATAAAATTATTTTTTATATTAATTATATAAAATTATATTCTATAGCTACGTACAAGATGCACAGACAACATGCAAAATAATACTAGTATATATAAATATATGAATAAGATGGCAAACTTTTGAAAGATAAAAATATCCTTAATTTTTTTTTATGTTATTTATAAATATATTATCTCTTATTACTTAAATTAATTTTAGAATTTACATAAATTTAAAATTCTTAGTTAGACTTATACTTAAGTTCCATTTATTAATTAAATTTGTTATTGCAATTTAAATAAAATTTCATAAAAAAAATAATTAATTAAAATCATAATTTCATATTAAAAAACGTGTATTTCATGTTTAAAAAATATCGACTTTTGTAATAAAGTAAGGTAAATTTATTATAAATAATTAAAAATATTCATAATTTTTATTTTGATTTGATTAGTAATTCTAAAACAATTAAAATTCTATTTATAAATTTAATTTATTTTTATATTTAAATTAGTCTATTTTATTTTATAATTACTTTTTATTTATATTTTTATTTTAATTTGCAATTTTATTTTAAATTATTAATTACAACGAAAAATATAACAACAGACAAAATTAAAGGCTACTTTTTTTAGCTAATTAATGAAAATTATATTTTATTGAGTTAAATAATATTAGTATTTAAAAATATCCAAAATTAAAAAAAATTAAAATTTCATTATTTTTCTAAATATTAAATATTGATTACTTTAAAATTTAATTTATCCTCTTTAATTTTATAATTTAAATCTTCATTTCCTTTTTCTTTTTATTCATTTTACTTCTTTTAAAGTTGTAACATTTTTATTTTTTCTTTTTTTTTAATAATTTGATTGGTATACATGAACTAATTTAAAATATAATACAAATCATTTATCAAAATTTAAAATTCAAAATTAAATAATATTTATATAAGTTACTATTAAATAATTTATTTACTAATACTAAAAAATAAATTCATTTTTCATTTCTCTTAAATATTAAGCATATGACTCGTTAAAATCTCTTACTTTTTTACTTGCTTATATCAATAATTTAATTATTTTATATTTTTTAAATTTACATAATTATTTTTTAATTACATATTATGTTTTTTTTTTTAAATTTGTTATGTTTATAATAGTAAATTATTTTTCAAATATTTTTTGTTGTGTGCATAATTATATCCTATACTTTAAAAAATAAATATTTCTGTAAAAGATATAAAGTTTGAAGATCAAATGACTACAATAAAGAGATATACTATTAAGTATAACTTTTCAATTATTTATATAAAAAAACATAAATGTTGTTTTAAAAATATAAAAAATATTGTATAAGAATATTAAATAATGAATATTTGCAATTGCCGAGAAGTATAAGAAGTTCAACTTTAGAAGAATAATCTGAAGACCTCCAAAAAAAAAGATAGAATAATAAAATACAAATCATAAATTAAGAAATTACTCGAATTATTATTATTATTATTATTATTATTATTATTATTATTATTATTATTATTATTTCTTCAATATTACCTAATGTTTAGTATTTTATTTTTAAGCTATTTATTATTATAATTATTATGAACAAATTATTTTCTAATAATATATTTTCTTTTTTAAACTCAATTATATTGTAAAAATATTATATTATTACATTTTTATGAAGGAATATTTAGAAAAAAAATAATGGACAATCATTCTAGAAATAAAAATTAATTTTAATTTTAATAGAAATATGATTATTTGAAATTTTAATGAAAAATTTTAATTATATTTAATATAATTAACTAAGAACTTTATCGTTAACAAAATTTTATAGTATGATTTTGAAATATAAAATTTTATAAAAATAAATACTAAATTATATATTAAAATAAATAAATAATTACTTTTATTATTATTATTAATGCCACAAGATCGTATTGTAAACAAAAATGTTGTTATTCATGTCATAAATATTATTATTATTATTATTATTATTATTATTATTATTATTATTATTATTATTATTATTATTATTATTATTATTGTTTAAATTTTATAAAAATGTAATATGCGCATGTGTTTTAGAATATAACTAATGGAAAAATTTTATAAACGAATTAAAAATAATTACATTTATATATTTATTAAACATCTATAATTATAATATTTTCATAATTCGATTCTATTTGATTGTAATTATGTATTGATAATTTATATTAAAAAATTATTAATATTATAACAAAAGTCTTAAATATATTAGAATTAAAATATTTTCTGCAATCATATAAATTATTTTCATCATATAAATATTCTTTACATATTAATATTAATTTTGTTTATATGGCGAATTATAGTATATTAGTTAATATTTTATTGCCAAAAAAAGCTACGAATATAAAGATTTGCACTGCGATTTTAATTTATTTCATTATAATTATTAAATAATTAATAATTTCTCATATTATTGTCCATGCATTTATAATTAATATTCTACTAAAATTAAATTTAAAATTTAAAGTTTATGTCACGACCCAACCTATGGGCCGGACCGGCACTAGGACCTGGGCCAGCTTAAAGCCCCCGAGGCCCGTAGTAAGCCTAACTGTTCATTAACCTAACTCTAAGACCCATTTGGGCCCAATTTCAAGAAAACAAACGGACAGAGTCCGGCCATAAAATGGACTTTCCAACGGGGAGTTTTCGACTCACGACACTGTAAACACAATATATAGTCAATTGGGGAGCTCAGCTCACCCTCCACATACTCATAGCATCATAAAAGAAATGGGAGCTCAGCTCCCTCATCCAATCCATCAAACAGACATAGAGTATTAAGTTTACAGGTCCAACATGATAATAATATTACAGACCAAATTCAAATAATCACTACTAACACATGCGGAAATTCTAGGAGTAAATAAAATTACACAAATCTCGATAAACAACTGCTAAGTAGAAAAGGTGTTAACCTGAACAAAATATCCTCCTGTGGCTGTAAAAAATTTTTGAACAGAGTGAGCGTTCGACTCAGAGAGTAAAATATCAATTTTAACCATAATCTCTATAACTATCTCAGAACTAATGCACCTGTAGAGTGAAATGCAACATCAACATCATATTCACATCATAGCATCAAAAGGTAATTTGGAGCACTCACACACCTGTAGCATCAATCATAATATATTGGGGTGATCCTATCTGACTCTCTTAAATCCAACTCGGTGCCGAAGAACTCAGGGACTTTCGCAATAAACCAAATCGAGGTCCCGAAGAACTCAAGCCACGACTACCCCTCGAAGGAACGGGTCCCAGCGAAGAACTCAAGCCGTGACTACCCCGTCCTATCCATAGTCCACACCACATCACACGCACGCCAACGCACGCACACTGCTCCAAATTACCACAACAACACTCATGGCACATTAACAGTTATGAATGCAACATAATTCGTGCCTAGAGTTTAACTACATAAATATATGCATATAAGTGATGCATGGGCATGCTGAACATATAATAATATCGAAATTACAATTAAAATTAATATTTTACTCACAAACTTGACGACAAATTCATCGTGGGTCATTGGACGGAGGAAGAAGGCTGTCCCGCTCACCGACAACTACATTACATCTATTTAATAAATTTGACTCAATACAAACAAAGAAAAAGATCAAGCACGTCCTAAGTCGTAAGAAAATCCTAGAATCTCCCTATACCTAGGACCTACCCAACCCGCAAAAGGGCAAAAAAACACACTTCTATATTCACAATCCATATATCAACTTCAATCATATCACACAGCCCCTCCCGGGCCCATCAAATCAATCATCCATCACAATACGCAAAATTTCAATTTAGTCCTTATTATTGATCATTTTTGCAAAAAGCGCCCAAACAAGCTCTAAAAATTATAAAACTTTGCCTCATGGTCCTTAGCAATATTACTAAGCTATTGCAAAAGAATCATAATTTTCTAAGCTACCACGAATATTTTATGGATTTTTAATCCTATTTAAGCACTAGAAAATTACGAAAAAACAAGGTTCGGGTTTACCTTTGCGATTTCGACTTGAACGCGCAGACGCGTCGACAATGGGGCTAGCCAAAATCTTGGTCCAATTCGGAGACTTTTCAGAACGGTCCGTTCGCCCGAAATTTGCGAACTTGGCCAATCGCCGAATTTCCGCGAATCGAGGATACCTACACGAAGCCCATAATAATATATAAAAAATCAGGGGTGTTACATTCTTCCCCCCTTACAGAAAATTCGTCCTCGAATTTTAAACAAGGCAGAATAAAGTACATGAATACACATTGAATGTGAGCAGGGTACTTGCTACGCATGTCCCGCTTCGACTCCAGTGCACTCTTTCACTGATTGGCTCCTCCATAAAACCTTAACCATAGGGACTGCTTTTGATCTTAGTGTCTCACTTGGTAGTCCACTATGGCTAGTTGCTCCTCAAATGTCAAGTTCTCCTTTAGTTCTATTACATCCGACTGTAGTACATGAGAAGGATCGGGAATGTATTTCCTGAGCATGGAGATGTGAAACATGGGATGAACGTGAGAAAGGTTGGGTGGTAGCTCCAATCGATAGGCAACTGTTCCAACTCTATCAGTAACCTCAAAAGGTCCAATATACCGAGCCAACTTGCCCTTCTTTCCAAATCTCACGACTCCCTTCATTGGAGAAACCTTGAGAATACATAGTCGCCACCGCAAACTCCACATCCCTCCGTGGGTCCGTGCATAACTCTTACGCCATCTTGAAAGCTTTTTGATCGTTCCTCGATTAAAGGAACTATCTACAAGTGTTCGCACTAGATCTACATCATGCACCTTCGCTTCCCCATTTCCGTCCAACACAAAGGAGACCTACACTTTCTTCCATATAGTGCCTCATAGGGTGGCATCCTATCTTTGGAGTGATAATCGTTGTTGTAGGCAAACTCCACCAAAGCTAGTCGCTCATCCCATTGACCTCCAAAATCCAAAACACTCATGCGAAGCATGTCTTCGATGTTTGGATTGTCCTTCATTGTCCGTCTGCTAAGGGTGGAAAGCCGTCTTGAAGTTCAGCTGTGCCAAGTGCCTCTGCAACTTTCTCCAAAACCGAGAAGTGAATCGGGGCCCTCTCGAGATATTATGGAAGCGAACTCCATGCAATCGACTATTTCTCGAATGTAGAGCCGCATCGTGCCACAGTAGGTAGTCTTTACAGCAAAAGTGAGCTGATTTGGTCGACGGTCTACAATTACCCATATCGAGTCATATCCTCGCGTGGTACGAGGCAACCCACCACAAAATCCATAGTGATCATTTCCCACTTCCATTGCAGGATAGGGAGCTCTTGCAGCTTCCCCGACGGTCTCACAGTGTTCAAACTTCACCTTCGACAAGTCAAGCACTTGGACACAAAGTCTGCTATGTCTCTCTTCATGCCATTCCACCAGTAGCTATCTTTCACATCATGATACATTTTGGTGGAACCTGGGTGGACACTGTAAAGTGTGTAGTGTGCCTCTCGCATGATTTCATTCCTGAGGTTGTCCACATCGGGCACACATATCCTAGAACCATGCACTAGGGCGCCATCATTGGCAAATCCAAACTCACCACCTTCACCTTGCTGTACTCTTTCTATGATCTTCATCAATTGTTGGTCTCTGTGCTGGGAAACTCTAACTCTGTCCCTCAAGTCCGCCTCACCAAAAGTGAGCCAATAATACCCCCTCATCTGAAAGATCTAGGATTAAACCTTGATCCATCAACTCATGTACTTCCTGAATCAACGGTCTCTTCTCTGCTGAAATGTGCGCCAAACTGCCAGAAGATTTCCTGCTCAAAGCATCTGCTACAACATTGGCCTTCCCAGGGTGGTACTGGATGGTGCAATCATAGTCTTTCAGAAGCTCCATCCATCTCCTCTGTCTCAAGTTTAAATCCCTCTGTTGGAAGATGTACTTCAAACTCTTATGGTCGGTGTATATCTCGCACACTTCACCATACAGATAGTGTCTCCAGATCTTCAGTGCAAAGACTACAGCCGCCATTTCCAAATCATGGGTGGGGTAGTTCTGCTCATGCCTCTTCAGCTGCCTTGAAGCATAAGCCACTACCTTTCCATTCGCATCAAAACACACCCAAGGCCAACTCGAGGCGTCACAATACAGTGTATCCTTCACCACTCACAGTAGTGCCAACACGGGCGGTGGTTAGACACTCCTTATCCTCATCATTATAATCGACTCTATCGAGCTCTCTTCTGTCCTTTGCATCTTATCCACTTCCCTTTTCCTATTTTTGGTATTGTTGGTATCTTTTCAACTCTTTGTACTTATTCCTTAATTTTAGTCCTATCTCATCCTTACACCTTTTCCTTCAAAGATGTCTATCCCATCATCAACTTTAACTTTCTTTTTATTTCTTAGTCTTATCTTGATTACTAGTTTCATTACTTCAAGAATTCTAACCCTATGATTTACTCCTACCAGCACATTCTTCACCTTATGTAACACTTATAATTACCTATAGAAAATTTTTCTTGTATCCCTTTTTCCAACTTAACTATCGAACATTATCATTCCCTACCAGCCTTAGTAGGAAATTGCTTATCTGGATGAATATGAGCCCCATAAACTATAAGTTCCATCTGAACTAACACTACTGTAGGAAATATGTGTCATGCCTTAATTCCAAACAAGATACTTCACGTGTTCATTCTCCTTAATATAATCATATATACGCCCATAGCTTTCTAAACTTCAACCTCAAATTACCCATCACCAACAATTTCATCTATTGAAACTCATCCATAAATAGTACTTCATCTAGCTCATAGTTTAAAATAAATGCAAGCCTTAGTAGCTAACTCAATTTAACTCATCATTACTGATCATCCTTTCATACTTAACACTAGGTATGCACTTTGTCATTCTCATATCAGAAATTGTATATGAATTGGTGCCTATCAAAATCTCAAATAACTAGGTCTCCTTGCCTCGCCTCTGCTCCTTATATAACGCTCTGGAATAAAAACACGAGCTAAACTTGAAAAGAAAGGAAAATATCCTCTATATTCAACTACGCCCGATTGTCCATATAATAACGTTTAACCTATGTTTCTTAGTCTTTCTCTTCAAATTTCATCATCTCCTAGCACAATTGTGCTCTACCTATAAGGTATCATCTGCATGAACCCTTTACTGTACCATCGTCCTTCCTGACATAATATTTTATAATTTATTAACTTTACTTATACTCGACCTATGATTCATATCCATCATCGTTTATATTGTGCCCTTAACCCTTGTTGAATCCTGAAAGATTTCTCTCGCTAATAGATTCTTTCAACACTAATTTCACCCTTATCTATGGTCATTAATTTGATCCTTAAACTTTCTAGTGATTTATTACCATCCATACTTGTCACTTTTTATTCTACCCCTCTTTGTTGCTCTGTCGTTATTGCTTCACTTTGCAAAGTGATTATGTTGATCACACTAAAAGGTTTGCACGACATTCATAACGAACCTCTAACTACCTTCTCACTATCTCAAAAGTCTAACCTAAAACCTATGTGTCATTATCTATCATTCTTTTCCTCTCATCATACCTATTTGATCCCTTAGACTGACTTTTATTCAACTTACTGCTTACTAACTTCTCTTTCTCTACCTATTTAGGTAGTCCGCAATACCATCGCACACCTTCTAACATTTACTCATTATTATTGTATTCCATACCTCCATCACTTTTCTCATTAATGTGGTCCCATTTTGGGTTTTCCATCCTTGTCATTCTCCTTGCCAAGAATAACACTTAGCCTATCCTATATCTTAACTTTGTTCCTTTTATTATGCGCTCTTTAGGTTGTCCTTTCATTTATTTCCTTTGTATTACCCAAAATAGAACTTGACTATTCTATCCCTGGTTCCATTCTTCTTCCTAACATAACAGCTGTACTTGCTAACTATATCTTTCAGAGTCTCTATCGCGTTATCATATGTCTGTGCTACTCAGATTTGGTCCTTTGACCACTCTAGCTAGTACTCCCACTGGCACTTAGATTATATTGCATCTGTAATCAATTATCCCAATTTTCATTCTACACTTTCTCTATCTACTGGCTTTCTGTGATTTATCTTCGCTAATTTATTACTCTTAACACTATTATAACTAGATTTTACTACTGTTTGAACAATATGAAGTCAGAAAGGAACTCAGGAAATTGCAGTCATACCTTTATCGTATGATTTCTATTCTTATCCTTTAGCTTACATAATACCCTTACTACCTCGAGAACTGATTCTGCAGTAATTTTATTTATTTGTTATTATTATTATTATTTTCCATGTTTACTCAACTAGCCAAAACTTAAGATTCCGGGTACCCAAACCCGTCATCCAATTCAAAGGATTTACATCCATCATGATCTGATTATATATGATTCCTATAATGGAACTTGTATCATTTGCAGGATACCCCAGCCAACTACTCTCTACCACACTCTACAGTCCCATCTGGGCACTATTTGGTTGGTCACCATTATTAGTAATAACTTTCGATCCCTTCAAAAGATAGGACTACACCCTAACTTCTTTGCATCAAAGGTACTACATTTACCACCTTGCCCAAACCATGTCAAATTAATGACTCTCCTATCATATCATATCTCGTGAATCATCAATTCATAGTTTCGACCTTCTCTAGGTAGTAGGTTTGTACTTTACACTTTGCTAATACACACAAGGTATTCTATTCTCACTAAGTTCTAAGCAAAACGTCTATCATTCTGCAAAAACCATCCAAAATTCCATACCGAAGACTAGATGGTCTCACTCTATAGGTGTCACCTTTCCTTTGCAACTAGTCCGAAACCTGCAGTCCGATGGCAACTCTTCAGAACTCTAGCTCATGCTAAGGTAATCGAGTCACTAACTCTAGTTACCACCCAACTATGACCTTTCGATATTCTAGCTCTAGACTCTTAACCAGAGTTCCCAACTCCTCTGCGGATATAGAACTGCTTGCGGCATAATTGTACCAAAGCGAAGCCATCCGCAAACACCCTCATTATGGAGCACCACGGGGATGCCGCGCGACTCTATACAATAATCTCATGTCGATCAGAATCTGCAGCTTACAGAGCAGACATCGAGAACATTGTATAGTTACTACGATACGTCCGGACCGACTAGGCCTCCTAATTTCTTATCTCTCTCGAATCTTCTATTATCATAAACTTATTCTGACGGGGTCATCCACTGATGACTGCCTGCAGTGGTATCCTCATCCTTATCTAGGGCAACTGTACTTTCAAGACTCACGTTTATGTACTCGTGCCTTACGAAATGGGCACACCATTTAAACCCATCTGATGTAAACATAGCATTTCTTGAGTCGTATCCTCATGATGGACCTCACATGTCTACTAACTCTATTTCACATTTACGTGTACTCCACGAAAATCAAGACACTAAGCGAGGTAATATTATATTTCCGAGGTATAACGTAGAATCTAGAAACAAAGAATTACAGGAAAAGACGAAAATGTAATCCTATACTCGCATGTGACTCTAGTAGACTCTTCCCAACACTTAGATAATTTTTCCCTATGAATCAAGCCTAAGCTCGATACCACATTTGTCACGACCCAACCTATGGGCGGACCGGCACTAGGACACAGGCGACTTAAAGCCCCGAGGCCCGTAGTAAGCCTAACTGTTCATTAACCCAACTCTAAGGCCCATTTGGGCCCAATTTCAAGAAAACAAGCGGATGAGTCCGCCATAAAATGGACTTTCCAGCGGGGAGTTTTCGACTCACCCGACTGTAAACACAATATATAGTCAATTGGGAGCTCGGCTCACCCTCCACATACTCATAGCATCATAAAGAAATGGGAGCTCGGCTCCTCATCCAATCCATCAAGCGGACATAGAGTATTAAGTTTACAGTCCAACATGATAATAATATTACGGACCAAATTCAAATAATCACTGCTAACACATGCGGAAATTCTAGGAGTAAATAAAATTACACAAATCTTGATAAACAACTGCTAAGTAGAAAAGCGAGTTAACCTGAACAAAATATCCTCCTGTGGCTGTAAAAATTTTTGAACAGAGTGAGGGTTCGACTCAGAGAGTAAAATATCAATTTTAACCATAATATCTATAACTATCTGTAAATAAAAAACCATGAAGAGTGAAATGAAAAATCAACATCATATTCACATCATAGAATAAAAAAGGTAATTAAGAGCACTCACGAACCCTGTAACATCAATCATCATATATTGGGAGTGATCCCTATCTGACTTTCTTAAATCCAACTGGTGCGGCGAAGAACTCAAGCGGACTTTCGCTAATAAACCAAATCGAGGGTCCCTGAAGAACTCAAGCCCGACTACCCCTCGAAGGAACGGGTCCTGAAGAACTCAAGCCGTGACTACCCCGTCCTATCCATAGTCCACACCACATCACACGCACGCCAACGCACGCACTGCTCCAAATTACCACAACAACACTCATGGCACATTAACAGTTATGAATGCAACATAATTCGTGCCTAGAGTTTAACTACATAAATATATGCATATAAGTGATGCATGGGCATGCTGAACATATAATAATATCGAAATTACAATTAAAATTAATATTTTACTCACAAACTTGATGACAAATTCTTGTGGCGGTGGAAGGAAGAAGGCATCGGCTCACGACAATTACATTACATCTATTTAATAAATTTGACTCAATACAAACAAAGAAAAGATCAAGCACGTCCTAAGTCGTGCGAAAATCGGCAGTCTCCCTATACCTAGGACCTACCCAACCTTCAAAAGGGCAAAAAAATGCACTTCTATATTCACAATCCATATATCAACAGTTCAATCATATCACACAGCCCCTCCTGGGCCCATCAAATCAATCATCCATCACAATACGCAAAATTTCAATTTAGTCCTTATTATTGATCATTTTTGCAAAAACTGCCCAAACAAGCTCTAAAAATTATAAAACTTTGCCTCGCGGTCCTTAGCAATATTACTAAGCTATTGCAAAAGAATTGTAATTTTCTAAGCTACCGAATATTTTATGGATTTTTAATCCTATTTAAGCACTAGAAAATTACGAAAAAAACAAGGTTCGGGTTTACCTTTGCGATTCCGACTTGAACGCTGACGTCGATAATGGGGCTAGCCAAAACCTCGGTCCAATTCGAGACTTTTCCAGAACGGTCTGTCTGCCGAAATTTGCATCTTGGCCAATTTCAATTTCGCGAATCGAGGATACCTACACGAAGCCCATAATAATATATAAAAAATCAGGGGTGTTACAGTTTAAATATATATATATATGTATATTATTTTAAATTGAACAAGTACAATAATTAACCCTTATTTATTGGGCTTAATGACACCAAAAATCTAAACTATAATTCAACTTTTTCTTTAATGTCTTTTAATTTTGACAATTAATTGAAATCAAATTCTTGAAATTTGATGCAATTTATCTAATTGACCAAATTAGAGAAAATCGAGATTAAAGAATATTTTAATTATTAAAAAATTATAAGGTTAATTTGTTCTTTTGCTACGATCATAACAACCACTCTCATTGCTATTAGAATTTTCCGTAGTCGAATTATGTTGCGCGAAAAAGAACCCGCAAATTTCACACGGTGATTTAGCCCACTTCTGGCGTCAAATCCTTAAACAAACAACAATGATCAATTCTTTCTATCCAAAACTTCCTCGCTGGATTTGATTCATTTTTCAGTAAATCCACAACAGATGATCCACAATATTTTGATGTCATTTCCATCAATTCAAGATCAGTTTAATTAAAAGTTAAAAAGCTTCAATGTGGGCTCACTTCCAGGACAAACACATATTTGCTTGTGGGCTCACCTGCCCAAGTTGTTAACTTGATTGATCTTATAATTTTTTTTTTCATTGAAATTGATAATTTTAAAGCAGAATTTGATGCCTGTTTCAAACATAATACAATTATCATTTATCTTTTTAATCTGCAGATGTTAAATTTCCCAGAAAATGAAAGGATAAGACAATAGTTAAGGCTTTTAGCCATAGAAGAAGGTTTTGCTTGTAGGAAACTCAAAAACCATAAAAAATCAAATCGCATGTGCTGCACCTGCACTGACGTAGCTAAATGGCTAATTTCCATCGCCTGATTAAATGATTCTGATCTGGTACGGCTCCACCTCCACCTTACATTGTGTGTTCTTTAACTTCTTGTTCCTAATTCTTTAACCCCAGCAATTCCATTGGCCCCATGCCCATGAGCTTCAGTCCCTTTCACAAGTATCCCACACAGCTTAGAAAGGTTTTGTTGCCAATTTTTATTTACCCTTCTTTTGTTGCATGGAATATGCAAACGTAACCCCAAGCTTAACAGCTCCTTTTGGTTCAAAATATTTGAAAAAATAAAAAGCTAGCATTGCATTTCTCTGTTACCAATGAACATGGTTTCACAGTCAAGAAATTAAAAGAGGGACAGAACTCCAGAAATATAATAGTAAAAAAATGAGAAGAGAAAAGAAAAGAAGAGGGCATTAATGGAGAAAGATGAGACTAATAAATTTTGGTCTGATACTAGAGGGTAAATTAATTGCTTGCTTTTATCGCTGCGATTGTCTGTTCCTTTTCTCTCAGACTGCCTTCATTGCTACCCCAATCTGCCTCTCCCTCTATCTCTCTCCTTATCTCCTGCAACCCACTCTCCCAGATCCCATTTAATGCTCCCTCTCTCTCTCTCTCTCTCTCTCTCTCTGTGTGTGTATGTGTGTGTGTGTGTGTGTGTGTGTGTGTGGTGCAGTAAATGCAGAGGTGAAGGTGGAAGGTGTAAAATTTATAACATCTAATGCAAGGATGTTGTAGTGCAAAAAAATTTAACCAGAAAGCCATGAGACAAAACCATGATTTTTTTCTTGAGAGGCCAAAAATGAAAAGCACTAATTAGGTGAGAACCCATCAAGTGAAAACTGGCTAGAAATAATAAGATTTGTCTCAATTTTCTTTTTCTTTCATAACTGTAGCTTCTTGTTAAACGCAGAACTGAGTTGAGTTGGTTGTGACTGTGTCTTGTTGACCACTGCTAGCTCTGCTGCTGGTGCTCCTCCTGTCTGCTTGGACTTTGAACTAGTAGATGGTGATGAACCAGTACTAAAAACTGATGCTGACTGAGGTCTGACTACTGGTGGTGGTGCTGCACAAACTGGAATCACTGACCTAATATGAACTGCCGGGGCAATCCTGTGAGCGTGAGACACTCCTGTGTAGAGAGGATTAGCTATGTGGATTCTTGAGGATGTTGATGCAATTGGAGACCCAAACATTCTTTTAGTACTAATGTGGCTTGATTCCTGCTGGGTTGCGCCAAGTTTACCAGGATTGGACCGTGGAAATGGCCTGTACATAAAACCTGTACTGTCCTTTTCAATGGGTTTTTTGATAGCACCCAGCCATTCTTCCTCATCCTTTTGATGCTCTTCCACTGGAACTGGAATCTCTTGCATTTTCACTTCTTGTTTGCCCTTAACTTGTGTTTGATGGATGCCTCTGATTGATTGGTAGAGAGCTGGATCATCTCCGGGTGAGGTTGGTGGCAAAATCTTTGAAGTTGTTCTAGGTGGGGGTGGAGGAAGGAGAGACACAAAGGATCTTTGCTTTTCTATTGAACTGTCTAATGCAGAATCCAATAACAGATCCAAGAGCTTCCAATGTTGAAGCTGCAGAGAGTTATTGGTGGTGGAGGAGGAAGATGATGCAGAGTTATTAATGTCTCTGCAACCCCTCACCATTCTTCTTCTTGCTTGGCCATGATCCCTCTTCCTTTGTTTGTATTCATCTTTGGATCTAAAGTTTGAGAGGACCCTTGCCAGAACTGCTTGATCTTGTTCCTCACGACTCTCTAATTCTTTGTTTGCCAAGAATTCCAGGTTAGGCACTGCACAAAAATGTACATTAATCATGCAGAATATACCAAGTACTTGAATATGATCGGAAGTCCAAAAATGGGAAAGAAAATTTTACTTCTTTTCAAAGTAGACCAAGCTGCTATTGCAGCATTCTTCTCTGCTTGTTTCTTTGTTTTTGCTGACTCTCCTGTGAATTTCATGCCAGCAAGCTCCACAGTACAAGTAAAAGTTGGGACATGACCAGGACCTGACCTTACAGTAGTATATACAGGGAGGTTAAGCCCAGCTCTATGTGCAGTTTCTTGAAGAAGGTTTTTGTAAATTCCAGTCTCATCCTTGATTAGATTTCCATAAAGAGAGAACAAACTATAGTCATCACATTGAAGACAAATGGGTATGCTTTAATCACTTCAATTAGAGAGGAAAAATATCTAAAACATATCAAAATTCAGCCAAAGAAACTTACAAGAACCCTTGCAGTTAAAGACCTTGAAGGACCCCTGGAAGAAAGAACATTGAAGGCTACTTCAGCAGCTGCATGCTCTGCCTGTCTCAATGTGGTGCAGTAACTTGGGCTTTCAAAGATCTCACCATTGAAGTTCACAGAAGCTTTGAATCTTGGTGCATGATCAGGTCCTTCTCTAATGCAAGTATAAGAAGGGAGGTTGAAACAGCTTCTTTGCGCAAGTTCTTGAAGCTGGTTCTTAAACATATCTGCCATTAAAAAAAAAAACACCCAATCCTCACCAATCAAATCCAAATGTATTCCTGTCAAACAAAAAGGTGGGTGGCAACAAACAGAATAGAGACAATATAGAGGGAAAAATAACATCTAAAAAGTACAAAAATGACTTGGATACCTGTATGCAAAGTAAGAGGATACAACCAAAATAAGAGTTTATAAATCAAGATAAAGATCAAGAAACTCACCTGCTTCACCAGAATTCTTCCTTCTACATTGGCTTGGGAGTTTCCTTTTCTCAATACAAAGGAATCTGACTTATGTATAGAAGAAAGGGAGAAGAAATGTGATGAGTGCAGTGCAGTGAAAAAAAATTATATTATTATTAAAAGAAGGAAGTCAATGGAACTCTAAGCTAAGCTATAGATTGGTCTAGATTTTAATGGCAACCTCTCTCTCTCTCTCTCTCTCTCTCTCTCTCTCTCTCCAGTATTTAGTAATTTACTCATCAGAAAAATAACAGTTCTTGAATCTTGAATTAAAAAAATGCTGCACTTTTTTGTAAAAAGGTGTTAATGTGAGACATGGATAAAATTACAAAACAGCCCCTGGGTTTCTGGTTGTAGCAATGAAAGGTTTGAGGTTTGTTGAGCAATAGAAAGCATTTGTCCAGTCTTTTTTCTTGTTGACCAGACAGTTGCTTCTCTAGTCCCTACCTTTGACTTTCAGTTATTATATTTTTTTTTCCACGGAATCCCATGTGGTTGCGCTCATATGAATCTGACTAAAAATCAGAAGTCTCTCCTTGCTTTTAGCAAACTTATCTCAGAAAATCCAGTCCCCTTTTGGCACGTGGCTGAGTTCAGTGGATTTCTGCCTAGTTAACTTCCACACTCCTATCTATTTCCATTGCTTATTTAGGACTATAAATGAATTAAACAACTCACGATTTATTTTAGCGGAGCTTAATTTATTTTTAAATTATTTTAGATTTATTTAATAAATTAATATAATATTCATACTCTATATGAATAATTTATAATTTTTATTTATAATTTAATTTTTTATTATATTTTAAATAAAATAAATTATTATCATTAAATTATTTTTTAATTAAAATTTTTATATTATTTTATTTAATTTAAAAAAAATTTATCTATTATAATAATAAATTTTTAATTAATTTAAAATATAATTAATTAAAATATTCATTTAATATATATATATATATATATATATATATATATATATATATATATATATATTAATGGCAGTTTCTATTATTACTCTAATTAAAATGTAATAAAATTTTTTTATTTTAAAAAATAATTTAAATTTCATGAAATTTTTATATTTTATCTTATAATTTATGTATCTAGATTATATAAAGTATATCAAATTAATAAGAAAATAATATTATTTAAAAAATATATAAATATAATTTTTTATTATTAATATAATAAAAAATATTAAATTACTAATAATGAATTGAATTATTTAATTTTAATAATAATAAAAATATATAATATTATTATTAATTAAAAATAACATTTTATTATATTATTTTAAAAAATATTCTATTTTAAAATTTGTATAAAGTATAAATTTTTTTATTAATTTAATATATTTTTTATAAAATAAGTAATGAAAATTTTTTATTAATTTAATATATTTTTTATAAAATATTTTTTTTTTCACAAAAACAGTTATTGTTTTATATAAATTTATAATATAAGATAAATATATTTCATAAAAATTAAAATTTTAAAATATTTTTATTTTTTATTAATATAATAAATATTAAAAATATATGCTATTTTTCAAAACCTAGTGGACAAACAGTTGGTTAGCTAATAGTAGGGTGAGCACTATTTAGTTTAAACTGAAAAAACTAAACGAATCTCCTTAATTCAGTAATTCAGTTTGATTTTGAAGATAATTTAATTCAGTTCGGCTCGGTTTTGCATTAAAAAATTTTCAATTATTTCAGTTCGGTTCGGTTTTAGAGAAAAAAAATCTGTTGAATCAAACCTAATCGAATTAGTTTATTAATTTTTAAATTGATTTATTTTTATAGGGAATTTATGAATTTTATGTAATTTAATATATATAAATTATTTAATTTCATTTATTAATGGTTATTAAGTTCAAATCAAGGTAAAAATCATGCCAAATAACTTAAAAATAAAGTCTAAATTAAAAAACTCATCAAAACTCAAAACTGATTGATTCAAACTGAACCTAACTGAAATAAAGTGACTCACTTGATTCGATTTTTTATTCATTTTGATTCTGTTCAATTTCTAAAATATGATAATTCAATTAATTTGATTTTGATAATTTGATTTAGTTTGAACCGAATACTTAATCATAACTAATAGCAATTCAGCCCTATTTTTTTTTATTAATTTCATTCATGAAAATATCTTAAATTTTGGTGTCCACATAAATGTAATAAATACTTCTAAACGTGCAAATATGAACCGCGTAATATTTCTTATCGAATATATATATATATATATATATATATATATATATATATATATATATTTTTTTTTTTTTTTTTTTTTTTTGAAGAAAAGGACTCCAATTTAATATCGACAATTCATACTTTGTGGTGGAGTCTGCGGGATGCTTACGATGTGTTTAGGAAAAGTTATGAAAATAATCAGCAGTGTTGTTAGAATCGAATCAAACTGATTATATCAACTAAAAACTGAACCAATGACCTATCTAATCTAATTCAAGCTTAAAACTCTCTTATTGGGTTTAAACTATTTGACTTGGCCGGGTAACCAGTGAACCCGACCGATTGAAACAAACAAATCAGCCTTCTTTAAAAAGAAAATTGAAAGCTACTTCAGTAGGTTCAAACACATGCCGGTTAAAGCCTTTAACATGTTGTCACCAATTGCACCGCTGCATTCTTCTGCATTTATATTGTATATAAATTAAAATTATATTAAATTATTTTTATATTTTATAAATTTTCTTTATTTATTGTATTATAAATTTTTTATATGTCAAAATTTATTTTTTATTGATACAAATAATTATAAACTATTATTATTTAAATCTTAAATTTTAAGTTATTTTTCAAAATATATTTTAAAACATAACTAACTCCATTTTAGCAATTATTAATAAAATATATAAAATTAAATGTTTATAACAATGCATTATTATTATTTTTAAGAGTTTATTAATTTTATAATATATAATTAATGTTTATTTAATAATATACTCATTTAAACCTTAAAATCTTAACCCTTTAAACCATACCAGATTTAAACACCTGGGTAATTAGAAGAATTACAAGGTTTTAAAACTATGATTTTATGCTATAATGAGTATATTAAATCTTACTTTACCTTTTTTTTTCTTCTAAATAATAAAAAATTGTATAATTTTTTAAACCACGAAAACTTGAAAATCTTTAGAAGAGATTAGAGGAAATAAGAAAATAAAAAGGCAATAGCAAGAATCATGTTCAGACAATTTGTATTGTTGAAGTTCCACGATATGCAAGAACTCTAGAATACATCACAGCGCAAACCTTAACAAAGGACAAAGCCAAGTACATTCACGCATGAACCTAAAACAAAAGGCCCGTAAAACAAGCCTTCTCTTTGGACTACTCCCATCCACCAGCACCAGGAAGCACAGACGACTCTGAAGTCTACACCCAATGGCAATTCAGTCACAAAGACGTGGGAAAGTTCCACCGTGGTCAGATAGTTTCACTAAATCCATCTCTTGAACGCCGTGTAGAACACTCCTGAAAAGGCTTTGAAATGCTTCGGCAAAAAGGATTTACCATATTGGCACAATGGTAGGAAAACTGAGAATCAAAAACATACTTAAAAGGGCAAACTAATAAAAAGAACAAAAGGAAGAGAAGCTGCCACAAAGAGAGTTGCTGCGCAAATAATGATGGCATGGCCAGGTTTAGGTCTATATGACCCACTCACTAATCCCCTGGATCCACCAACCCAAAGGCAACTTAATTCGCAGTCAGAAGGGTGGCACCATCCGGCGTCCAACGTTGCAGTCAAATTTTCCGTCCCCCTACTTGAGAGAGGATCACACAGAAAGAGCCAAAACAATAGTGACTGATTACACAAGTGGAATAAAATAAAATTAGATGCTAATTAATTCCACATACAAACCAAAAAAAAAAAAAGAAAATGAAAAAAGGAGAAGCAATCTCACTCGTACAGCAGTCCCCCATTCCATCACAACCCCCTACAAGAAAAATGGCCAAACCAACGCCTCCAAACACTGCCAAAAAGGTTACCCCATACTGAACATAACATAGTTTGGAACGCTGAATGATTAAGCATGAACTCAAATGGTCCCACCTAGCACTCAACAGATCCAATCTTCTCCCATCCCCTGGGTTGGTTGTAAGACAAGCTTCTGGCTACGAAACTCAGTTCTCAGTTGTCAAGCTACCACTGCTACTCACACCCACACGGTTTGGTTCGCCTACTCTGGCCGCCAAAGCAAGAACTTCAGGTGACATGTCCCAGCTTCTGCTTTCTCTTCCCCAGCTAGATCTTCTTGGATGTATTCCACCACGGTTCCCTTCCTTCACTGCAGTCATTACTTCTGGGGATACTTCACTTAATTCACCATCCTTTATGTTCATGCGATCATTGTTTGTGAGTTGCCCTTCACCATGATCAGCCATAGCACCCATATCTCCCCAAACCGTTTTCCTTCCCATTTCTATGTCATCCACAGCTTTCCCCATAGCAGGACTCATGAAACCTCCACCAATTGGTCGAGTTGGTAATGCAGGTTCCCTTGGTACCTTTACCCTGAAATCATTCTTGGACAGAGGAATACTGGAGCAAAAGATTTCTCTAAAGTTCTCTACCACGCCTTTATTATAAGGATTTGCTCTCCAATCATATCGGTATCTAAAATTCTCGTAAGTAGTCTGAAAAGCAAGGCAACATAATCATAAACTTATATTAACATCTTAGAATAGAACAAATACTTGAATTAAGACACATGTGAATGGATTTTTCTAAATAAAGAAGATGAGTTTCTTACCTGATTAGTACTAATGAGATATAAATGGAAGGCAGTAAGGCCACCAACAAACCACATTGATATGAAAGTGTAAACTATTAGAACAATGGAGGCAGGAGTTTTGATCATTGCATTCCAAATTGATGTGTGCTCTGATACCATGATCCTCCTAATGTAGACCCAGCAGAATGCAAAAACATATATACAAAGAAGGGTTGCTGAGAAGACAAACATGAAGAAGAATCGATAATTTCTCTGCATCAAAATTTTTCCTTCAGACACATTATCCACAAATTAACAATAAACGAATTCAAAAAGGCCATCAGATTAACTGCAACAATTATTAATGCTTGGTAAAACAAGTTTTAAAAACACCCATTGGTAAAAAATTGTGGGTCATATCTGAGTTTGAGATGAAATCAATCAAGCTTGTGTCCAAGTAATTATCATCACACCCAGAGACAGTAATATTTCTTTTTCTCACTAAACATTGAGCTTGGCTATGGTAAACATGATTCTAAACAAAGGATCACTTACCAACCCAATACATTGCCCAACCCAAGGACAGTGATGGTCAAATCGTTCTACACAGTTGTTGCATATTGAACAGTGTGAACAGCGAGGTGGCCTGTAAAGCATGCAAGTATCACAGTACTTAATCTTCACAGTTGCTCCATTGACCTCTACCTCCTTAATGCGTGGCAAACGTAACTGTGGAGTTTGGCCAGCACCAACATCTGCAGTTCCATCAAAGCCTTCTGGTTCAGGAGGATGTGCATTGCGGGGAATTATGCCAGGATCTCTTCCAGAAGTTAGCAGGAGAAGAACTAAAACCTGAGACATGAGACATCACACATGTTGGAGTTCAATACTATGGGAACTCAACACTATCTTGCCTATAAGAGACACTGCAAAGAGGTTTGAGAACATATTTCTTGCTTTCACTTCTGGGATAAGATAACTGTCTTCAAAGCAATCACCATCCAAAAAATTAAGCTAATAACAGCCCTACAGCAGTGGTACAGGCATTTTTGGCAATATCTTATGCTGCACAGGAATTTTGCCACAATCTATACAATACACACACAAAAAAGTTGCATTCAAGTCAGGTCAGGTATGCGTTTAGAAAGTTTCAGGTGCTGCATTTTCCCAGATGGGTTTTCGTTGCTTGGGCTCTGTTTCTATGCACATATCAAATGCAGCATACATGGTTTGATGGCATTTGAAAGGTGAATCAGATAAACCGTAAAGAGAAGAGGAGGGGAAGAGAGAGAGGGAGGAGCGGAAGAAGGGGGTGGTGGTTGGGGGGTGGTGGGGGTGTGCATCCTCATGCTACTTTGGCACACAAACCATAAACATTAAATTTCCATATCCAAAGCAACCCTAGCCTGTTTGAAACTCCACCAATGGCCTGGCCTACATAAGAATAAACACACTGAAAGATATTTTTGAAATTGTTTAGCAGTAAACCTATTTTACATGTAACAATAAATAGTTTTATACATACAAGTCTGTGTCTATTTAAAAGAAAAATACATAATACATAAGTATTATTTCTCTCCCACCACACCCCCCCTCCCTCTCTCTTTTTTTTGGTTAGATTAGATACTTAGCCATAATATGAATGTCATAATTAAATAAAGAAATACTTCCAAAAGGTATTACCAATATTTATAGTTATCACATCAATCTGAAGCAGCTCAATCTATACTTAACTCAACTCAACTAAGACTTCATCTCAAAAATTTAGGATCGGCTATATGGATTCTCTTTCTCCATTCTAAACGATTTTGGGTTAAATCCTTAGAAAATAAGGCTTAACGCTTAGGACATCTAAGAGAATGTTGGCAAGGTTTAGTTGAGTAATGAATATCTGTCCCTAAAAGGATTGCTCATCTTCTAAAAAAGTCAGTTCAAAACTTGTGGTAACTCCGGCAAAGACACTTATCATCTAAGGCCACCTACTGATCATAACAACAGGCTGCACAAAACCTCCATTTTCCTCTCCAACGTACACAACTAGAGATGCAAATTTCTAGCCAATCCCATCTAACCTCTAAGAACCTTTTTCTTCCCAATCTCTCTTGGGCTTGATGTGTTGGACTGACTCAAGATGTGATTGGTGCTCAGTCAGTCAGCTTTAGCTACAATCTGCAGTGATGCACAAATGTATCAACTGCCCTGTTCGGGTCTAATAAGGATTCCATCCCAATATCAGGGAAGATCTGGACAGTTGTCATTTGATAAAAAAAAAAAAAAATCCACGTAAGTAACATCTTGTTCAAAAACAGTGCATGCTCTGGCAATAGCGATACAATCCTGTTGCACATACAGTATGAGAAAATGCAACTATGAAGAAATTTTCCACAAAAATCAAAAGATTTCAAGGAAACACTCTACTTTGAGTCTTATTAGAAAATCCTGGCTTCTTCATAGTTTTACATGCTCACAGACCTGATTAAAATTGTCGATCACATGCCACAATCTGCTAATAAGAGTCATTAGTCCTCACAATCATTACTAGGTAGGTAAAATACAAATGGATAATGTGGGGGAATATCACACATTCCTCAAAGCTACAAACTTTATGCATAAGAAAAATCACATGATGATTTAAAGATCTAAAAGAATCATAATTATGGTGTGAACTTGAGAGAGAAAGGAAGCTCACATATACAGTGAATACAACAGCAACAACCATTATTGATATTTCCAAGTGATCAGAAAAATCATCCGACAGTTTTCTAGCAACAAAGACGCAGAAAACTGCAACTGGAGCAACAATCAGGAATATAGTCAGTGCAAGTGATCTTACATCTGGTCCAAATATAAATCTTCCTTGAAGAAAAAATATCTGCAGAAGAACATATAAAGCCATTAAGTTAATTGGAAAAAAACATTGCCAAAAAAAAATATACTTATCTTTCGATTCACCCTAAGTTATGACATGCCTTGGAGCCTCTACAACAAGTTTCAACTGAAATCTCAACTTCACCCCTCAGTTGCTGAATTATACAATGTAAGTTATGACACACCTTGGAGCCTATACAACAAGTTTCAACTCAAATCTCCACTAAACACCTTAGTTGCTGAATTATACAATTTGAGAGAGATGAAAAATATTGTTGGTTTGCCATGTGGCACCAGCCATACAAAGTAATATCAGTCAACAACTATACTACCGTAATTATTAAGAAAAGCAAAACACAGTCAAGCTAATAAGAATTTCTCGCATCATGTAAACCTCAGCAATTCAATCAATTCTCGGTCAACAACTAAAACCTCATTAACCAGTCAAAGGAATTTCCTTCCCTTCTCACCCACCCCACAACCCCCCCCCTTCCCTTTATTTCCCATCTTCAAGAAAAAAATCATAAACAAAAAAAAAATGTGTCAAATTTCTGCCAAGTCAACAGATAACAAGAGCAAAGAGCAATCATTATTTATGGTTGGAGAACAACCACAAGAATACTAAAAATAGCATCCATTGCACTTTGCAAAGCAATATCATATATTGTCAATCTCATCCCAATTTCAAATCCCAAAGAAATGACTTCACTTCCACTGGATGCTCTCATGGCAGCAAAATTCCTAATTTACAAAAGGATAATCACCAAATCACTTCTCAATCAATCTTGAAATCCGAGCTCCCAACTTCAAAAGCAAAGCAGATTGAAGATAACATGTTCTTAGCTGTTTCCATCAATCCTATCTAACTGCTTGCTAGTTTTATCCAAAAAAGTGTGAACTGCTCCTCCAAACTGAATATTACTTGGTACTAGCAGCTTATACTGATTTTTGAAAAAAAAAAAAAATCCTAAAACCATTTCAGGGTATCTTTAACAGCACCACATTCAAAAAGAAAAGTTCTTAATAATAGAAACAAGAATGAAGCTTTAGATGATAACCAGTAATTCAACTTCAAATTTATGAGGACATACCATCAATAGAATTCAATTCAATTAAGAACCTGACATTCATCACTTATCAAAGGAGTTCATACTGGCAAAGCGAATCCATCTATAATTTATTACTAGTTAGCTTATACGTTCACATAAAAGGAAAGCCGCCAGGCAGATTCCCATTAAAAGCAAGTCGGAAAATAAACAAACAACTTACATTACTGCCTTTCCACGTTTGATAGACCCGTAAATCACCAGACCCGCAGCCAGCTGATCCCAGATCTGATCGGTGAGATGCCGGCACCACGTACATTTGTCGATATATATAAGAACAATCTCTCCCTGCCTTTCTATCACCTTACGGAAAAAGAGGAAAAAATTAGAGAGCTTGAAGAGCTCTCGGAGTTAACTTTTAGGGCTTCATGAGATTCCGGCGAGCTAGGAATGGGTTCTGGGTTTATGGGGCTTCTTTTGTTTTTTGGGTTAGACAGAGAGACAGAGAGAATAGTTTAGAGGAATGCAGAAAAAGGCGAGGTCGCGTGTTGTGATTGGAAGGAGTAAAGCAGGGAAATGTATTTGGAGAAAAATATTATTAATCAAAGCAACTCTTCCTGAATAATACAGAAACAGAAACTAGGAGGCTCCACCCATAAACAGTAGCTATCATGAGACAACCAATCGCTCGCAAGAGCATGGGCAACTCTATTGACAAGCCTATCAACCCAAAGCAAGGAAAACTGTTTGGTATTCGCCGTTGAAACTACGTTGAAAAAAATATTTTTTTAAATATATTAATTAAAAAATATTAAAAAATAATTAAAATTTAAATTTAATTAATTTTAATTATAAAAATGTAAAAATAATAAAATAATTTTTTGTAACAATTTTAAAAAATGTACTTTATTTAAAAAAATAATTTCAGATTCGCAAAAATCGCAAGTTGAGAATCAACTTCCTCGTCAACTTGGCTAGACCCATGATCAAGGAGCCATGAAAGTGCCTCTCTCAAACTAAGGGCTTCAGAGGAGCTAAGCACCTGTTGCAATAAAAATGCCTAATACGAAACTATGTTCTAAATTAGGGAAGAAAGTGTGAAATGCTCCAATCAAACCCTAAATGCGTCCAAAATGCAAAACACAGCACGAATCAAAATCATAAAAGAAAAACAGAACCATCAAAACATATAATTAAGTAAAAAATTATAATTAGCATATGGTGTAATTAAATATAGTTTATAGAACATTACATAACTTATGTTTGTTGCTCTTAAAGGTTCAGATAGGACTGTTATGCATGTGCAGATCATCTTTTAAATGCTCAAGAAACCAACTCCATGATTGACCATTTTCAGTTTTCATCACTGCATGTGCAAGTGGGAATATGCCTTGAACTAAATCACACATCCCCGCCCTGTTGAAGATCAATTCAGAGAAGAACAGAATCAACCATGTCAAGAAGGACATTAAACAACTTAACATGAAGTTTTTCCTTTTTTGGGTAAAATAAAGGAAGGACTAAAAGTGAATTTTACACATGGGCAAACACCCATTGTATAATTATTTAGGATTTACAGCTTATGATTTGGTAAAGGGATTGCATATTTCCAAATGAATCCTTTAAGGTATAGCAAAACACAGAGGTAAATGGGAGATTGGTCCTTTTTTTTTTGCACATCCTTTTATATTTTGTTGCAACTATTGAAGAGCACAAGAACTTACAGTAAAGGAATGTGTACTGAAATCCACATCTTTGCTTGAACCATTTGCCTCTTCCAAGCTTCAAGAAACTTGCAAGAATAATTAGCCACCACTAATTGGTATATAATTGCTGGCTTATCTTTTTCTTTGACAACCGAATCTTCAATTGTGTATTCCTCATTTAGAGCAAGAACTATGCACTCACGGATTTCTTCCAAACTGGGGAGCTTAGCAACAAGCTTATACAAACAATCTCTGGTTGTATTACTATATGACAAATCTAGTGGCATCTCAGTTAAGCCATTTAAGTCCCAAGCTCTGGCAAAGAACAAGATCTTTATCTTCACTCATGAACCCTCACTTCCCACAGGTTTACCATTGACATTTTCGGTCTTGATTTTGATAGCATCCATAGCAGAATGAGGAATAGAGTAATGCGAGTGGAACATATATCCAGACTAATATTGGACTACTTACGACCGCGCCTTGTTCAGTTCAACTACAACAATTGCGGTTATGGACTCAAAGTGCTGATAAACGACGACAGTGAGGGAAGCTATATCAACTTGAGGGAGTTGGTTAAGTTTAATCCACACCTTTAAATTTTTGTTGAGGGCCAAGAGCTTTAACTCTATTGTTGCATAAGGCACAATAGCATGCGGCCCTCCAACTCTAGCCTCATGACAAGTTCTTGAACCTTTTGTGACTGATGGTATGTGTAACAAGCTTTGGGCTTAACTCACAGCCTGCTTACCAATAGGTGGACATGCTTGTCAAACTTTCATGTATTATCGTGTCTAAATGAAAGAATGCTACTTATTGGTTGTCTCTTTTGTGAGAGAAAGGAAAGAGGAAGAGGTGATAGATGACAGAGAAAAAAAACGAGGAGAGAGAAATCAATTAAAAAAAAAGATTAATGATGAAGAAAGAGAGAGTTACTGCCACATGGAGGAGAAAGAAAATTTTAGTTCATGGAAATCTCTCAACATGAATAGTCCATACCAACATTCTTCCAGAGCTCTCAACAGAATCCAAATAAAGAAACTTTAGAAGGTATCAAATTAAAGTTGAAGTATTTTTATTATACAAATTGAAGTCTAGAAATGGTTATGAAATAAACCTCAAAATTGAGGACAATAGGTGAAAGCCCATACGTGGATGGACTAGTTATCTCTGGCAGATTTCCGGTACAATACTGCGCACCATTCCACTATATGGTGTTCCTCCACCATTTTCTGTCCCTCATATCCTTGGTGATTTTAATGTAGCTGCGGTTGATATATACAATCGTAACAAGAAAGCTACCATTTCTCTTCTTAAGCACCATCTCACCAAGGCAATGAACTGAATGAAGCAACAAGCAATCGCCATCGGTATGATAGAACTTTTGAGATCGGAGAAATGGTGTTTATAAAATTTCATCCTTATGCTCAGACCTCAGAGCATTGTGGCACTTAAACTTCAACCTAAGTATTTTGGGCCATTCCTGATAATTGACAAAATTGGCAAGGTTGCTTACAAATTACAATTGCTTCCTGATTCTCAAATTCATAATCTGTTTCACGTCTCTTTGTTGAAGCGAACCTCAGCTTCGGTTCATGTTTCTACGTCTATCCCACCTAAGAATATTCTTACTATGGTTGTTCCACAAATTGTTCTCGATCGTCGCATGGTAAAACATCGTAATGCAGTAACTACGCAAGTCTTGATGCATTGGCAAGGTACTTCGCTAGCTGACACGACCGGGGAGTATGCAAATGAGATAGCATCTTCGTTTTCCTTCATTCTCCTTGGGGATAAGGATTCTCGATGGGGGAGTAATGGTATGGATCGCGTGGCAAGTTAATAAAGCAAAGCATTTGGGGAATAAAGGAAGTTATGTTAGAGTCAATAATACGGTAGCGTTTGGAGAAGGTGAGAAACAACCAACGGTTGTAACAACATCAATTGAATCTCTTTTAGATAAGCTGGAGACATCAACAGCTATGGAGGGAGAAATCCTCCAATTAGTTATAGTACAGTTACAATTAGTTAGAGATAATTGTATATAAGAGATAACTGTACTATAGAAGAGTGAAATGAAAAATATCTCATGTTTCTCTCTCTTCTTCTTTCTCTCTCTGGAACTTCTCTCTTAAACGACTTCTATTCTTTCTTATTTTCCCATAAATTGTATCACATCTCCAATCAAATCTTTTCCAATATTATTATCATCACATCTCTCCATTTCCCTCTACCATGGAGATTACAACAAGCCTTCAATATCATTGATAACCAGAAAGCAAGACTCCCCAACTTAATTATCTTTTCAATATGTATTAAGAGAATGCAACCAGGTGGCTGATTCCCTCGCTAAACAAGAATTTATGCTTCTTGTCGTGGGCTGAACTTATGGTATTGACAATCTTGCCATGATGGTTTTGGTATTATTTAAAGATCCCACATGTGCTCAGGTCCTAAAACTTTGGAAATTTGCTTCGTTTTCTTCTTTCATGAGGAACTCTTGGTTTATGGTTACAATTAGTTGGTCTTTTTTCCTACTGTTTTTGTATTTGTGCTCTCTCTCTGCTTTTCATTCGCTGTCAGGTTCTTGTTCCTGTGTTCTGGTCTTGTATAATACTACAAGCTTTAGGTTGATTGTATGAGTTTTGATCTGATAATCAGAGTTTAGTTTGGCCTGTTCTGTTAAGTTTTTCCTGAAAAAAATCATCAAACCACTAAATTAAGTTATTTGCATATTGCTCCCCTCTCTCACTGTTTATATAACTCAATGCATCAGATGTACCCTGCGCAGGTACCGCTTCATTATCAACCAACCCTTCACCACGCTTCTCAACGTCTACATCAACCTCATTCACAATGTTGCCAACATTGGTATTAGTATTCCTAGTAGCAATGGTATAAGTGGTCTTCCAATTATATGTTAAAGTTCAGGCAAAATGGAGATAAAACGTGCCCCGCTTTAAATGTATATGGGGTTAGGTTATATGTTTTGAATTCAAACCATATTTGGTTGGTCAAATTGATTTAATCGAACATCAAAATCTGATCTAATTTAATTTCCCTAATTTTCAAACAGTTAGGTTGAACTAGTATAAGATTTTCAGAAATTTGAATTGAACCGACGTAAACCGGCGAACAGGAAATCCGATTGGGTTTAAAACAGTCGGATCAGTCATTGAACAAAATTAATTTTGAAGCTTCGCCGGCATGGTTAGAAGCCTGGGCAGGCAAAGCAACTTCTGTAGTACACTTGCACTTGGCGATAATGTATATATATATTGATTTTTTTTATTCTTTTTATTAATTTAAATTTATTATTATGAAAATTTTAATTTTAAGTATTTTTTTATTATAAATAATTAAATATTATTATTTAAATTTTAATTAAAATATTAAATTATTTTTAAAATATTTAAATATTAAAATTTATTTTAATACTTATTTATAAGGTACTAAAGTATTAATTCTACTATTGTTATTAATTTTATAATATTTATTTAATAATATATCAATTAAATGCTGGTTAAACTTTAAATCTTGATCTTTTATATTCATTGGCTAAACACACGATTAATTTTCTCTATTCTTATCATTTGAAAAATAAATAATATATAAACTTATGAAAAAGTGAAATAAAATTAAATTTAAATTTAAAAAATATGTTCCAAGTAAACAACATACTATTTTATTAAAAAAAAAATAGGACACTAAGAATTTAGACCAAAATTTTCTCATCTCACACTAAGCAAAATGAAAGCAAGAACCAAAAACATGCATGCATATGTACATACATGTGGAAAAATGGGATGAAAAAAGGCAAAACTTTACACTGTTGAGAGTAAACTAGCTAATTAATTAACTTCACAATTATGATTTCTGATACAAGTTGTTGTTTGTCTTTAATTCTGAAGGCTCCAATATTTAATGAAATGGATAAAAAGTTGGGGACTATGCAGTAGGTTGATATCTGCTGTTACTATTAGAAATTGTAGTCTGTGGACTTTGTTTTCTCTTTTCTCTGCAACTCTCTCCCCACTTCTTTGCCTCTGCTACTGCGCGATCTCTATCTAAATCCTTCTCTATAATCACTGCAGTTACACTAGGGGGGAAGTCAACAACAGGCCATTTGACACTCGCCTTCTTCTTGGATTCCCTAGGATCATATTTCTGTGACACCAAAAAATCCATGGCAGTCACCAACTCACTTGTTGAAGGACGTAAATTTGCATTTTCATTCAGGCATTTTGATGCAACTTCTATAGCCTTGTTGAACGGAGTCATTGAGAAGTGACCTCTCAGCAATGGATCTGCTAATTTTATATAAGTTTCACGGTCTTTCATCAAGGGAAGTGCCTGCAATCCAGTAGTAAAATGGAAAATTTAGAAATATTCATCAAGGCATATGGAACTTAACATCAAAATCAACAAATGTATTCAGTATGGTACCCAGTGAATCAAATGCATACGTCGACCATTGAAGTCGTCTACTGCTTTATGTCCTGTAATCAGCTCTAACAAGACTACCCCAAAGCTATAAATGTCAGTCTTCCTTGTCAATCTTCCAGTTGAGGCATACTCAGGGGCACAGTAACCATATGTACCCATGACCCTGGTGGCGACATGAGATACATCACCAACTGGACCAAACTTTGCAAGTCCAAAATCTGAGAGTTTTGTCTGGAATCCCTTATCCAATAATATGTTTGATGCTTTTAAGTCCCTGTATATAACAGGAGGATTTGCGTTGTGCAGATAGTCCAATCCATCAGCTGCCCCTGCAGCTATTTGCATCCTTGTATTCCAGTCAAGAGGCTCCATATCGGGTGTAACATCTGCATACAGCCCATGAGACCATTAATCATCACTTCAAAGAATAAATGTGCAAGGTGCATCATTAATTATCTTTACTTAGATTCAGATAAAGAAATCGAGGACATGCAGTACCAAAAAGGTGATCTTCCAAGGATCCCATGGACAAGTATTCATAGACAAGAAGGCGTTGTTCTCCTTCTGCGCAGAATCCAATCAAGTTGACAAGGTTAGGGTGATGCAGTAGAGTGAGCATGAGAACTTCCACCAGGAACTCCTTTTCCCTTGGATACCTGATAGATCTAGCTGCTTAACTGCTACAACCTGATAATTACCATATCAGAGCGCTTAACCCATCAATTAACATGAAAAGTAGGGTAACAAAGACCTTGAAATATTCAGAGAGGAGATGAGAATGAACAAAAAAAAAATCTCTATTTTCAGGAGAAAGAAACCTTTTACCTGACCAGTGCTTTCTAATTTCCCCTTATAAACTGCACCAAAACCACCTCTGCCAAGAAAACAATCTGGGTGAAAATTATTTGTCGCAATCGCAAGCTCTTCATAGGTGAATGTTGGAGCCACATTAGAAGGTTTAACCCTATGACCTGGAGCTGACGGTTCTTGTCTCAAAACTGCATTAACTTTTGATCTTGACCCTGACCCTGATGGCGATGCAGGTGCTGATGCTGTTCCTGATGCTGACCCTGATCTTGATCTTGATCCTGATCCTATATTTATTTCTCAATAGAAGAGAATTAGGTTCTGCTTGAATCCATTTCTACGAAATATACTTCTTATGGGCAGAGTAAAACTATAATTGAATATACAATGAAAACCATGTCATGGAAACTATGCCTACATTTATGATTCCGAGCTTCACATCACATTCCAATGCGGTGAACTATGTAAAAAATTAATTCTATAAAAGAATTTGAATTCCGTAAAAGCACCATTTATCTGCAGTGTGAGTCAAATCTTTTTTGTACAAAAATCATATAGGTTGGGAAACAATAACAACTTCTTTGTTTCTGTATACAATTCTGTGATCAGGAGATGCATTTGCACTTGCTCTTGAATCTAGCATTTCCATCAAATTTCTGAACATCTAGTACAGGGTCAGACACCTCAATTTTCTCTATGAAAATTATGCTAACAGTAATAAAAATCTTTGGAAAGAAAGAGAGAGATGAAGCAAGGTTTTTGAATATTGCAGATAATTCAGTGATAAGAATATCTAGTTCATAGTCTATCCAGCTAATTATTGTTGATGAGAAGGGAGTCTTGTGAGTAAAATATCGGCAAGGGTTTGTGTCAAATTTGTAAAGTTTTCACTCAAATCTTGCTACTGTACATTTCTTGTTCCTGGCTTTATATTTTGATACACAAATATACATTTCTTTTTCCTTAGCTGGTTGTTTCTGAATAACAAAGCATTCTGTCATTCGATCATATCATATATACCAGAAAGAAGCCTATCCAATCATAAACAAAATCTAAATAATTTAAAAACAGATTGTGATCACTAGAATAGGCCATACATGCTTAACACTAACAAGAATAATCATTTATAATCAGCAACTCCAAACCGTAGGATAAAGAGACTAATGGCGACTAAAACCTAAAATGTTTTCTTCAAGATGCACCAAACAATACCCCAAAAGCCATTGAAAAACGAAGATGAAGCCATTAAAAAGAAACCAAAATTTGATCAAAATCATCTTACGTAGAGAGAATGCACCAAAATTTATATTTTATAGGTAAAATGAAAGGAATGAAAACTCACCATAAGATGGTTTTTTATCATAAGATGCTTCTTTATCGCTAATGTTGCGCTGGAGCCTCTTCCTATTCAACAAACCAAAACAGGGACAATGACCCATTTCCAGAAACAAGGAACATCGATAATTGAACGTAGAAGGGAAAAGAAAATGTGAGGGAGAAAATGAAAATTCTTTATAAGGTGTCACAGGGAGTGCAGTTGATAGCTAATGATTTCAGAAGAGAAATGAAGATGATCACGATGATGATGATCCATTGAGATATAGATATGTGACAAAAGGGATGAATAGAGAGTTTTAGGAAGGGGGTTTATATGTATATATGGTCCAGATTCTCTGCCAGTTTTCAAGACTCTACCGTATACGGCTAGAATCTAGGTTTTGTCTTCTAATGTACGTACATGACGTCAACCCTTCCATTAATCATTAGAAATTTAGAATTTCTTTTTCTGGATCAAATTTTTTTTTTTTAAATTTAATAAAAAGTGGTGTTAGGAAATTAATTTTTAGATTTATTCTCAAATAGAAATTAAATAATTAAGGCTAAATTAAAGTTTTGATTAATAAAATACAAAATAAATCTATTTATTAACTAGAATTCCCATTTAGTTACTTCTTTATTGGTAGCTTAATTAGATAAAGTTTAAATAGTTAGTGGATGGTGTTAAATATTTAAATTACTGAATTTCTTCCTCCATTCAAAATAAATAAAAAATAATTCTGAGAATAAGTTTATTTTTTAGCTCGGAATACTACTAATTAATCATAATAATAACAATAGTAAAAAAAAATAAGATTTATGGCAAGCTTAATGTGAATATATTAATTACCTTGAAAGTGTTAAAAATAATTTAAAGAATTAAAGAAAGTCATCATATATCATTTAAATAGTAATGATAGAAATGGCAACGGAACATATCAAGAGTTTTCTTATGAAAACTTTTCTTTTTTCTTTTAATTTTATATTTAAATATATCATTATACAATATAAATTTATTTAAAAAAATAAATTATAAAATAGAAATATAAGTTTTATGCGTAATCTTAATAATATATATATAATTTTTTAATTTATAATATTTAAATGCTTTAATATGTAAAAATAAATTAATTTTTTAATAAAAATAATATATTATTATTTTAGCAGGAAAAAGTTCTCCCATCTCTGTTAACAAAACATGCTTCAATTTTGTTGAATTCCTTCTCTTCTTATATTGTAATTTATCTTAAAAATCTGAAACACACTAAAATTAAAATAAAATTTTCTCAATTTGTCCATTACCATAAAAGGTAGAGTCCTCATGATATATGATAATTCTTTTATTTAATAATTTTCTTTTTCAATAATTTTAAAATATATATTAATTATACACTTATTAAAAAAATAATTGAATAAAAATTAAAAAAAAAACACAAATAGAAAAAGAAATTTATACACTTTTAAAATTTTATTGATGCGCGTCGTTGGTAGTAATATTTTCAAGAGTATTTAACTGTACTTTTTTACTGTATTTTTTACAAAAAAGCTATTGATTTAATGTGTTATAAAAACTTTATTATAAATGGCGATTTTAAGATTAAATAAAGTTTTTTCTGTAGAATTTCTGACACACGTGTGTTTAAAAATTTTCTTCAAATTGGAGTTTTCTTTGTTATGAAACTTTTTATAAAACATCTTTTCTCAATAACATTTTATTAAGTAAACACTATTTTTAAAAATAATTTCAATGATAAATTTTAATAGCTATCTTTAAGCTTATATGGTTATAACACTACAGTACTGTAATTTTATAATGTAACATAAAATTTTTTAAACTTTTAAATTTTGTACAGTAAAATCTCTCTAACTTTTCATTATTGATTTATTTGTTAATAACTCCCACACAATGTTTAATCAATATTTTTCTCTCCTCTTTTTATGCGAAGTGTAAAATTATTCTCTGTGCACGTGAAAAATTATTCTATCTATAGAGAGGAGAAGAATTCAATCTACATATGGCTTGAGAAAGATAAGAGAAATACAGATTAAACTCCATGATGGAACTATTCAGGTCAGCGTCTAACAGAAAAATCGATAATTAGAGGTTAGAGAAATTTTACTGTGTAAAATATAAAAGTTGATGAAGTTTGATATTACATTTTTAAGTTAAGGGGCTGTAATATTATAACTAAATAAGTTCAATGATGGTTGTTATAATTTATTCATAATTTTAGATACATACTTAGATTTGTAAATAATTTATTTTTTACATTTTTCTAATAATTAATTTAATGTTATGATTTTGAAATCCTATCAATCAATATATTTTGTCAATTTCATCATGATGGACACAACTCTTAATTACAAGATGCCCCAACAATAGCAACTTGTGAATCTCCTTCAGAAACCTCTACAGCATCACATGCAAAGCATGGACTTCTAATACTTTAGGATTAAGACCACATTTTCACCCAAAAGCTTTATTATTTTAAGTCTTCCATGATAAATAGGAAAAACTCATTAATTGTTAAAAGTCCATTTGATGAAAAGAACTTTTTTAAATATATTAGATAGATAATATTTAAAAAATGATTTAAAATTAAATTTGATAAATTTTACCTATAAAAACACTAAAATAACTAAATAATTATTTTTAAACTTTTTTCTACGTTTAAAATGATACTTGTTCCTTGAAAAACATTTTTAACCTTTGAAACCTCAAAGCCAAACAGCCACAAAGCTAAACTGAGAATTCTATTGATCATTACCTAAAAAATACAAACAACATTAGGTTACAGGAATATTAATCAAATATGGATAGTCAATTGCTGATTAATATTTCAGAAATAAAATGAAAATTTCTTTGCTTTACTTTCTATTCATCACTTAATTCTCTCTAATACATCAATAGTCTTGAACTGACTGCAGATAAGTTTCTATTGTGCTGTCTTGGGCGATTTTCAACTGAAACCTTTTCATTTGTTTCCCAAATGGAAATGCTGCAACTCTAGAAAATTATGCTCATATAATCAAAACAGTTTTCACTGTACTTTTCTTTGACTTACAGAAAGACCGAAGATGAGCCTCGTCAACTGTGCCAAAACCAGATAGTTTGATGCCAAATGCCATTAGCCTGCGGATGTCCCGTGGAATAGGGGATTGCCAAAGACCATCCCACCAAGCTGGAGGGAGAAGGGGTGTGAAAGCACATTGATTGGGCTGGTTCCTACAACTCAAAGGACCAGCAAATCTATTCCAAACATGTCCCCACCCAACCTGCAACTTTAAACCACCTGTTAACAAATTACTTTGGAAGCTGCTCAAGAATGAAAAACTTGAACCAGTAGAGTTTTCCCTGCCAAAAGAAAAAGAAAATGCATTAGCTGCTACTGAAGCATTCCATAAAACAAATTCGCATATAAAACTGGAAGATAAGCAAGAAAATATCAATTATTTAGTGCATGTTATTTTATTTTGAATCGAACTGAAGTTTTCAAACAATGTTTTATGTTTACCACAATTTAACTATTAATTTAAAATCTGAATAGCAAATAATAGGAGAAATCAATGAAATACCTAGGTGGTTTGCTGCCGCCAATGCTGCAATTAATTGTGCATAGGTAGTCCCAACACGTCTCTGAGCACCAGAGACAACAGTATGTTTTGCACGTGATGCAAGAAAGAAGTCCACAAATGCAACCCATCTGGGTGCAGGGCCCCAATCCTTCACTCTAAAATCTAAACTGTGCGATAGGTTAACACTTTGAGAGATGTTTCCTTGGAAATGTTTATAATCAAAATAAAGAACCTGGAAAAAGCAAGTCATTCATAATTCAGAATGAGCAATCCCATGATCTTGGATCTGAAATCAACTCAAACTTAATTTTGAATCTAGAATAAAATTAACTCAATCAACATAAGTGGAGAATGTTATTGCATTGCCAATTAATATTACATTAAAATTTTAGTTAAAGAGAAAAGCATTAAGGTTTTGGTTGAACATGAACAATAATTTTCATTGCATGGGCAAATCATTGCTACTAACAGCATCATTTTGTACATCAAGTAAATTACCTCTGCAAATCCATTTATGTTTGGAAGAATACTTCTTATAAAAGATGGAGTATCTGATACTAAAACCACCCTAGGCCTTGATGTTTGGCGTAGATTACGCAAGGCTTTTTTGATGCAGTTCAATGCTGCCTGTGTGGCTCTCACTGACCTGAAATATAAGATGAAACTTTTTTTTTTTTTAAATGCCCATGAAAAGGTTAACATCTTCTTTCCATCTTTGCTTTTATCCCACAACACATCAAGCATATTTAACTCTTCTAAAGGATTTAGTGCCCTAACAAAGCATAAAGAATGGGAAAAGGAAAAAATAACAATGATCAAACTTGATGGATGAATCGGTGCAATTACCAGTGATCACTAGACCCAAATTATACAGAAAGGCTCAAATGCTTTTTGAGCCCCCAAAAAAATAGAGAAAAGATGCAAAAATTAACTATTATCTTCTTGATACTTGTATGGAACTTGCTAACAATATAATAACAATACCTGTTCATAAGCATCCGCATGTGCAATGATACATCAGGATCTGCCCCACCACCAAGAACCCTGTTGACTGCTTCCACAACATCTTCTGAAGGGGATACGAGAACTTTCATCAACTCCCCAAAAACATTAGGCCGAGATTGAAAATCTTCTGGCTTTCCAAATAAATCAGAAGCTGCATCTCTCATTTCACGGTATACGTTCTTCAAGAAAAATTGACAGGCCACAGCATCTGTTGTATTTTGAAACCTGCAGTTCTATAGTCATTAGTCAAACATAAGTGATGATGACAAGAATAACTCATATAAAAAATGTTCTCACTTTACCATATGATTGGTTGCTTCCACTTTCTCCAATTGCTGCAGAGGACATATGTTTTAGCTGGCTTCTCAAAGTCATCAATCCTCATTACCAGATGCCTTCCATAGTTCTTTACACAACCATTTTTTCGCCACAGGTGTTTGACTTTCTTCAATGTGAAAGAATGATTGCTATAAGAAATATAATTGCCAAAAGGATATTTGCCCCTGACAAGTAGAAGTGAAGCAATAATCAGTACTAATAAAAAAACCAGACATCTCCAAATTTTATAACTATTACATGCTCTGTTGTGCCATGGAGACCACCAATTTTGGAGGACATATCAAATATGTCTTCTTCCTACAATGTCAATGATGCATTCAAGAAAAACAAGATTTAGGGATTTTTTTATTTCATTTTTAATTATGAAATTCAGATTTTGCTTATACATTTCTATATAGTAAGTTCAAGTTTAGGTACTATTTAAGAATTTTAATAATCAATTTTGTTTGACCATACTAATACTATATATAGTATTTTTTTTTTAGAATTTTCCTAGTTTGGGATTCCCAATCCTAGTAAGTGTAGTATTAGTTCTCTATAATCACCCAAGTATTTCTTAGTTTTTTATAATGATATTTTTGAGTATTTGAGTATTTCTTCCCCTCTGCTGCTACAGTACCTGGGTAATGTTCACAGCACCAAGAATCTCCTATTTCTTTTTCTTTTTTCACTGTAACAAGCTCTGTTTCAATTTCCTAAATCATTCAAATTCCTGGTTAATGTTTAATTGAGACATTGTCATGGTACACTATCCATGTGGTGTTACTGTTGGGCGCCATTTCTGAACTCCACAATACATCTTGGGCTTATCTAAGGGGCAATAGTGACAGAGAGTATGAAATGATGCTAGCAAGCAGATAATGCAAAATCCTAGTATTTGCTGAAAGTTATAATTATAATTCAAATGAAAAACAGAAAGGCTTGAGAAAGAACCAATATGCCTGGTCTGCCCAATTATCAGGGACCGGTTCAACATTATACTTAATGCCGCAGCATTTAAGATCTTGTACATTTCATTGCCAAAACCTGCCTCTGATGCCTTCCCAAAGACAAAGCCATGTTTGCAGAACTGCTCTGGAGGAAGATTTTGAATTCTTGAAGCACCTAAAACAGAACAAAAAATATGTCAGTCCCAATTCTCATAAGGTTTACCATAGGGAATAACCTTTCCATGAACCACAAAAACATGATAGACAAAGGTTTTATAATCAATGCACCAAGGTGCAAATGACAACTCTTCACGTAGTAAGTGCGAACCAAGATCTCAATGATGCAATTTTATCCTCAACAATGAAAAACAATTTCCAAAATAAGGCTAAAACAAAGCATTTCATACTCAATTGGACAATATATGAAATTTACTTCGTCACTTTTCCTCAATTTCTGTTAATAAAAAATTAATAACAACGTCATTTTGAGTCTCCTTCTCCCCTTTTTCTCTCGCCAAGTCTTGCATTTTCTCGGTAACCAAACAAAACGTAATTCAAATAAAAAAATTTAAAAAAAAAGTACCGTTCACAGCGAAGTGCTCCTGGATGATTCTTCTCACTCGTAGACTCTCCTTCCAGACGGCTCCCTTGAAACTCTCGCCCATTTCTTCAACCGTAGCGCACGATTTTAAACCTCCACTTCTCTGTTTATAAACATCCTTTACTTCAGAAATGGTGCCATTTCGTAAGGCAAAGCTTGAATTTAGACCTCCTCTCACTCCACCTCTATCATCTCCTTCTACCTCGAGACTCGAAAGAAAAACGGCGCCGTGAGAGGGTGGATCAACAGATCTCAGTATAAGCATGAGTAAGCCAAAGCCGGTGAAAACGGCAACCGCGACGGGGAATGACTGTATGGACACTCTCCTCCTCCTCCTGGATCCATGGTAATATCTCATTATTCTCTTCTTTTCCTGGGTCTCTGTAACTGGCGTTTATAAGAGACGTCTGTCTGGTGTAGAGACTAGAGCAGTGGAGTTTCTTGTCGGTGGAATTTCTTTGTCTCTTTTCTTGGCATGGAGAAAGTGGCAAGTTGGGCTTGGATGGCTGAGCCTTCGTCAAGCTGAGCTTCAGTTAAAGAAAAGACTCAGAGCTGGAAGCTCGGCTTGTTGAGCTTCCCCCTTTGACTCGTCATATTTAGGACCTGTTTGGATTAACTGTTTTATGTTAAGTGTTTGGTAAAATTATATTTAACTATTACTGTTAATATGTAAAATGACTAATAAGGATATATATTATATAATTTATTTTATTATTTAAATAAATATAAAATTATAAATTTATTACATTATATTATTTATTTTATTATTAAATTAAATATATAATTATTAAATTAATATATTATATTATTTAAATAAATATATAATTATTAATCTTTTATATTATATCATTTATTTTATTATTGAACTAAGAAAATAATTATTTTTTTAAGATAATTAAATAATTTTAAAAATATAGATAAGATAATAAAATAATTATTATTGTTAATAGAAAATTTTATAATTAATGTTAAGTTTTTGGATATAAATAAATATTTTATATTTTATGTTATTAATAAAAAATATTTTAACAAAGTTGAAATATATTAATTAAAATATTAAAATTATAAATAAAAAAATAAAAATATTAATAATATTAATTTTCAAGTTAAATAAAAAAGGATAATATGGTCAAAATAAAAAATAAAACCAGATCAGCTATCAGCTGATGAGAAACAGCTCTAAAAATAGAGTTAATACAAATCGCAGCTGATGGGTATCATATCAGTTGCCCATCAGCTATCAGCTCTGTAACACCCCAAAATTTTATTAATTATGAGTATTTTTGATATTTAAATTTTAGGAATTTTTTTGAGATTTTTCGGATTTTAAAAATTGGGTTCGATTTTTCGAAAATATAAACTTTGATGATTTTTAAAAATTAATTTAAAGACCACGTGGCAAAACTAAAAATATATTTGGAGTCTACGTATTTTTCTGAGTTTTACTAATTTTTTCTAATTTTTGGACCTCGCTTTTGGTCCGAGGCAGTAAAATTCAAAATTTTGTATTTCGAATCGAACCGCTCCCTTTCCTTTTTCTTCTCGCTGCCGTCCTCTCTTTTCTCTTTCTTTCTCTCCTCCTCCTCGCGCGCATCGCTCCAGCTCTCGGCCAATCCGCCGATCCTGGCCACCGATTGGACCGGTCTTGTGTCCAAAACCATCTACTCGTGAGAGCTTTCCATAGACACCAAGAACGCCAAATCCATCGAGTGATTGTCCGATTTTAGCTGGAAGATTTTAGCCCATTTCGACTTTTGGGCTAGATTTCTCAAAACCGTGAATCCCACGAGAAAACCGAGGCCACCAAAGACGCTCCATTCGCCGAGAGCTTCGCAACGACATAAATTTCGAATTTTTCCGACACCGTTTTTCGGTGGGTCCCACGGAACTTTGCAGTGTATTTTCGAGCACTAAATGAGCTTAGAAAATTCTGAAAAATTTATGTGCTAACCCCCGTGTTATGGGCTTCGTGTAGGTATCCTCGATTCGCGGAAATTGACGATTGACCAAGTTCGCAAATTTCGCCGCATGGACCGTGACGGAAAAGTCTCCGAATTGGGCGAGGTTTTGGCTAGCCCCATTGTCGACGTCGGAGCGCGTCCTCAAGTCGGAATCGGCAAAGGTAAACCCGAACCTAGTTTTTACGTAATTTTCTAGTGCTTAAATAGGATTAAAAATCCATAAAATATTCGTGGTAGCTTAGAAAATTACGATTCTTTTTGCAATAGCTTAGTAATATTGCTAAGGACCGCGGGGCAAAGTTTTATAATTTTTAGAGCTTGTTTGGGCAGTTTTTGCAAAAATGATCAATAATAAGGACTAAATTGAAATTTTGCGTATTGTGATGGATGATTGATTTGATGGGCCCAGGAGGGGCTGTGTGATATGATTGAACTGTTGATGTATGGATTGTGAGTATATAATTGAGTTTTTAGCCCTTTGCAAAGTTGGGTAGGTCCTAGGTATAGGGAGACTCTGCGATTTTCTGCACGACTTAGGGCGTAATTGGTCTTTTTCTTTGTTTGTATTGAGTCAGTTGTATTAAATAAATGTAATATGATTGTCGTGAGCCGATGACCTTCTTCCTCCGCCCACCGCCAGTAATTTGTCGTCAAGTCTATGAGTAAAATATTAATTTTAATTGTAATTTCGATATTATTATATGTTCGATGCCCATGCATCACTTATATGCATATATTTATTTAGTTAAACTCTAGGCACGAATTATGTTGCATTCATAACTGTTAATGTGCCATGAATGTTGTTGTGGTAATTTGGAGCAGTGTGCGTGCGTTGGCGTGCGTGTGATGTGGTGTGGACTATGGATAGGACGGGGCAGTCACGGCTTGAGTAATTCGCTGGGACCCGATCCTTCGAGGGGTAGTCACGGCTTGAGTAATTATTGGGGACCCTCGATTTGGTTATTAAGTGGAAGTCCGAGCTTGAGTAATTCCGGCACTGTGTTGGATTTAAGAGAGTCAGATAGGGATCACTCCATATGTTATGATTGATACTACAGGGTGTGAGTGCTCCAAATTACCTTTTTGATGTTATGATGTGAAAATGTTGTGTATGTTGCATTTCACTCTACAGGTTGCATTAGTTTGAGATAGTTATAGAGATTATAGTTAAGATTGATATTTTACTCTCTGAGTCGAACGATAACTCCTGTTCAAAAATTTTTACAGGCAACAGGAGGATATTTTGTTCTGGGTTAACTTTGCCTTTTACCTCGCAGTTGTTTATCAATATTGTGTAATTTTATTTACTCCTAGAATTTCCGCATGTGTTAGCAGTAATTATTTGAAATTGGTCTGTAATATTATATTCATGTTGGACCTGTAAACTTAATATTTTAAGTCTGTTTGATGGATTGGATGAGGGAGCTGAGCTCCCATTTATTATTATGTTGATGAGTATGTGGAGGGTGAGCTGAGCTCCCCAATGGATTGTTTATTGTGTTTACATGTCGGGTGAGTCGAAAACTCCCCGTTGGTAAGTCCATTTTATGTCCTGACTGACCGTTTGTTTTCTTGATATTGGGCCCAAATGGGCCTTAGAGTTGGGTTAATGAATAGTTAAGGCTTACTACTGGCCTCGGGGCTTTAGGTCGCCTGTGTCCTAGTGCCCGCCCATAGGTTGGGTCGTGACAAATGTGGTATCGAGCTTAGGCTCCGCATTCTTAGGGAATGTTGTCTAAAGTGTTGGGAAGAGTCTAATAGGAGTCACATGCGAAATATAGGGTCCACATTCGCCTTGCATTGTCATCTTTGCTTCTAGTTTCGCTCCATATGTTATGTATAAATATGAGTCTATAGAGTCAGATAATGTGCTTTTGAATTTTGTGGGCTAATGTCTTGAATTTCGGAAAATGCGTAGAAGGTGAGAGCCGCCATCGCACGTAACAGATGTGCCCGACGAGGTGTTTCAGACAGATGAGGCGCCGCCCAGGAGGCGGGGTAGGAGGCCTAGAGTCGCTCAAGTAGAGGAGCAGCCAACCCCAAGACAGAATGGGCCTTATGGCACAGGTCCCATGGACCCCATGGCGCCTACTCTAGGGTCTGAGAGAACCATCGACATGATGGCTCAAGATATGGTCCATCCTCCACAAAGCAGCGATCCACCGCACCAAGAGAGGAATCTTACAAGCAGATCATAAACTTCAAGAAGTTGGTGCGGTACTTATGATGTGTCGACGACGATATCGGTTTTTAGATTCTGCAGACAGTGCAGAACAGTCTGATTGACTGATAGAAGATTGGTAGAGTGTATGCAAAGACGTCATGGGGCCTATGCAGACAAAGGATGAGTGACTACGTGTTACCGGATGGAGGGTTTGACATGGGCTCGGTTGTGGAACTTTTTATCAATCGGTTTGTACGAAAGCTTGAGATCGGCGGTGGGCCTTTGAGGCCTTAAGATAGAATGGCAGTGTCCAGATGAATATGCTCTGCAATTTCGAATTGAGCGTATATGCCCCTGCCAAAGATCTACAGAGACTATGAAGGTGAAAAGATTCCTAAAGGGGCTTGACAGAGGTATGCGAACTCGGCCATGATGTCGGATCGTCTTTTGATGTGGTGGTTGATCGAGCCGCAGATTGAGATTAGCTATCGTGGATGACAAATGAAGAGTAAAGAAAACAGAGCGAGGGTTCCTCGGTGTCCCTTCCATGGGTACTCCGGACGGTGGTGTGGTAATTACAGAGGAAAGGGTAGGAGCAAGAGAAGTGGTTTCGCATTAACCACGAGGATTCGCACTGAGGCACGGATCGGCCAGGGTAATGGGCTCGTACTGGTAGTTCTGGTGCAGTTCAGATCCTCCTTGGCACCTTGTACACAGTGTGGAAGAGGACATTGAGACCTTGTTTGATGGGATCGAGTATGCTTGTGTGTGGCCAACCGGTCACTTTGCTAGAGAATGCCCCATGTTCAATGAGCCACGGATGGGGTCACAGGTTCTGCGAATGTTCCTCGGCTTGTATCCGGTGCTTCCAACATGGCGATCGATTCGGGCCAAGGCCGAGGACAAGGGGGACGTGGATTCGAGGCGCGATCAGAGGTAGAAGTCGATGTCGTGGTTACGCCACTCGTGGTAGGGGTCAAGCTCAGTTTTCACCGACCCACCGGGATGCTCAAGCTTCAAATGCGTTGTGGCGGTGTATTCTTCTGGTCCTGTTCTTATGAGGCTCGTGTTTTGATAGATCGGGTGCTACGCACTCATTTGTCTCCCGTGTTTGCCATGAGGTTGGGTAGAAACCCTACAACTTTAGAGTGCCCTTTGTCAGTAGCTACCCCACTTAGTGATAACATAGATGTAGACATGGTATTTTCGGGTAGCCCAGTGGTAATGGATTTCGATGTAATCTCGGGGATGGGTGGTTGGCAACTCATTATGCCACCTTAGTGCGGGAACAAAGGTATACTTCCACATACCGTGTGGAAGAGTTTAGCTTTGATGGTGACAGAGCGTGGCTCCATATAATTTGGTGTCGCAATTAGTGCGTAAAAATGTTGAGCGTGGATGCCAAGGGTATTTGGCATTGGTGAGAGATACATCTGTAGAAGGTGTCGACATGGAAAATGTTCTGTTGTCGGAGAATTCATGGATGTCTTCCTGAAGAGCTTCGGGGTTGCCACGAGAAGGGGAATAGAGTTACTGCATTGATGTTATTCCGGTACAAACCCCATATCGATGCCACCTTACAGGATGGCACCAGTGAGAATTGAAAGAGTCGAAGAAGCAACTACAGGAGCTCTTGGACAAGGGTTTCATACGTCCGAGCACTTCACCACAGGGTGCTCTGTCTATTTGTGAGAAAGAAGGATGGGTCATTGAGGTTGTGTATCGACTACAGACAAATTGAACAAGGTATTGTGAAGAACAAGTATCCACTTCCTCGGATCGATGATTTGTTTGATCGGCTCAAGGAGCTAGATTCTTTTCAAGATAGACTGCGGTCGAGCTACCATCAATTGAGAATCGGGAATGAGGACGTGTCCAAAACGGCTTTCGTGACAAGATATGGTCATTATGAGTTCTTGGTGATGTCTTTTGGACTCACTAATGCACCAGACCTTCATGGACTTGATGAACAGGTGTTCAAGCCATTTTGGACCGCTTTGTCATCGTATTCATAGATGACATTCAGGTATACTCACGGACCGAGGAAGAACACGTGTGGCACTTGAGGATGGTGTTGCAGACTTTGAGGGAGCACCAGCTATACGCCAAATTTTCGAAATGTGAATTTTGGCTAGAAAGCATCTCATTCTTGGGACACGTGGTTTCAAGTGACGGTATTCAAGTGGATCCCAAGAAAATTGAAGCTGTAACTGATTGGCTTAGGCCTATAAAAGTCACTGAGTTGCGGTTTTCAGGTTTAGTAGCTACACAGCGTTTTGTGCAAGATTTCTCCAGGATAGCGGCTCCTAACTAAGTTGACCAGGAAGAATGTTCCATTCATTTGGACAGATGACTGTGAGGTGAGTTTCCAGAAGCTCAAGGAGTGTCTAACCACTGCCCCTGTGTTGACACTACCTGTGAGTGGTGAAGGATACGCCGTGTACTGTGACGCCTCCAGAGTTGGCCTAGGGTGTGTTTTGATGCAGAATGGAAAGGTAGTGGCTTATGCTTCAAGGAACCCGAATAGTCAATAGCAGAAATACCCCACCCATGATTTGGAAATGGCGGCTGTAGTCTTTTCACTTAAAATCGAGACACTACTGCATGCGGTGAAGGGTGCGCGTTATACCCCGACCACAAGAGTTGAACGTACATCTTCCAACAGAGGATTTAAACTTGAGACAGAGGAGATGGATTGAGCTTCTGAAAGACTATGATTGCACCATCCAGTACCACCCCGGGAAGGCCACTGTTGTGGCAAATGCCTTGAGCAGAACATCTTATGGCAGTTTGGCGCACATTTCAGCAGAGAAAAGACCATTGATTCAGAAGTACATGAGTTGATGGATCAAGGTCTAATACTAGATCTTTCAGATGAGGGGGTATTGTTGGCTCTCTTTTCATTGAGGCCAGACTTGAGGGACGAGTTAGAGTTTCCCAAACACAGACCAACAATTGATGAAGATCATAGAAAGAGTACAGAAGGTGAAGGTGGTGAGTTTGGATTTGCCAATGATGGCGCCCTAGTGCAAGGTTCTAGGATATGTGTGCCCGATGTGGACAACCTCAGAATGAAATCATGCAAGAGGCACACTATACACTGACAAGATATCCACCTGTGTTCCACCAAGATGTACCATAATGTGAAAGATAGCTACTGTGGAATGGCATGAAGAGACATAGGACTTTGTGTCCAAGTGCTTGACTTGTCGTAAGGTGAAGTTTGAACACGAGACCGTCAGGGAAGCTGCAAGAGCTCCCTATGCCAGAATGGAAGTGGGAAATGATCACTATGGATTTTGTGACTGGGTTGCCTCGTACCACGCGAGGATATGATTTGATATGGGTAATTGTAGACCGCTTGACCAAATCAACTCACTTCTTACAGTAAAGACTACATACTCTGTGGGCAGTATGCGCTCTACATTCGTAGAAATAGTCGATTGCATGGAGTTCCGCCATAATATCTGACAGAGGGCCCCAGTTCACTTCTCGGTTTTGGAGAAAGTTGCAGGAGGCACTTGGCACACACTTGAACTTCAGTACGGCTTTCCACCCTCGCATGCATCTGACGATCAGAAAGGACAATCCAAACACTGGAAGACATGCTTCGCATGAGTGTCTTGGATTTTGGAGGTCAATGGGATGAGCAACTAGCTTTGGTGGAGTTTGCCTACAACAACAGTTATCACTCCAGCATAGGGATGGCACCCTATGAGGCATTATATGGAAGAAAGTGTAGGTCTCCTCTGTGTTGGACAGAAATGGGGGAAGCGAAGGTGCATGATGTAGACCTAGTGCAGTACACTTCAGAGGTAGTTCCTTTAATCAGGGAACGACTGAGGACAGCTTTCAGTAGACAGAAGAGTTATGCAGACCCCAGACGGAGGGATGTGGAGTTTGCAGTGGGCGACTATGTATTCCTGAAGGTATCTCCAATGAAGGGAGTCATGAGATTCGGAAAGAAGGGCAAGTTGGCACCTCGGTATATCGGACCTTTTGAGGTTCTTGATAGAGTTGGAGCCGTTGCTCACCTGATGGAGCTACCACCCAACCTTTCTCACGTTCATCCGTGTTTCACATCTCCATGCTCAGGAAATACATTCCAGCAGGATGTGATAGAGCTAAAAGAGAACTTGACATTTGAGGAGCAGCCTGTAGCCATAGTGGACTACCAAGTGAGACAGCTGAGATCAAAACAGATCCCTATGGTTAAGGTTTTGTGGAGGAGTCAGTCAGTGGAAGAGTGCACCTGGGAGTCAGAACGGGACATGCGTAGCAAGTACCCTTATTTGTTCAATGTATAGTCATGTGCTTTATTCTGCCTTGTGTAAAATTCGAGGACTATTTTTATGTAAGGCAGGTATAATGTAACAACCCAAAATTTTATTAATTATGAGTATTTTTGATATTTAAATTTTATTTAAATTTTAGGAATTTTTTTGAGATTTTTCGGATTTTAAAAATCGGGTTCGATTTTCCGAAAATATAAACTTTGATGATTTTTAAAAATTAATTTAAAGACCACGTGGCAAAACTAAAAATATATTTGGAGTCTACGTATTTTTTCGAAGTTTTACGGAATTTTTTCGAATTTTGGACCTCGCTTTTTCCGAGGCGATAAAAATTCAAAATTTTGTATTTCGAATCGAACCGCTCCTTTCCTTTTTCTTCTCCATGTGCCGTCCCTCTCTTTTCTCTTTCTTTTCTCTCTCCTCCTCCTCCTGCGCTGTCGCTCGATTTCTCGCCAATCCGGCCGATCCGGTCACCGATTGGACCGGTCTTGTGTCCAAAACCATCTACTCGCGAGCTTTCCATAGACACCAAGAACGCCAAATCCATCGAGTGATTGTCCGATTTTAGCTCGGGAAGATTTTAGCCCATTTCGACTTTTGGGCTAGATTTCTAAAACCGTGAATCCCACGAGAAAACCGAGGCCACCAGACGCTCCATTGGCCGAGAGCTTCAACGACATAAATTTAATTTTTCCGACACCGCTTTTTGGTGGGTCCCACGGAACTGCGGTGTATTTTGAGCACTAAATGAGCTTAGAAAATTCTGAAAAATTTATGTGCTAACCCCGTGTTATGGGCTTCGTGTAGGTATCCTCGATTCGCGGAAATTCGGATTGGCCAAGTTCGCAAATTTCGGGCGAACGGACCGTGACCGAAAAGTCTCGAATTGGGCGAGGTTTTGGCTAGCCCCCATTGTCGACGTCGGCGCGTCCCGAAGTCGGAATCGGCAAAGGTAAACCCGAACCTAGTTTTAAGTAATTTTCTAGTGCTTAAATAGGATTAAAAATCCATAAAATATTCGTGGTAGCTTAGAAAATTACGATTCTTTTGCAATAGCTTAGTAATATTGCTAAGGACCGTGAGGCAAAGTTTTATAATTTTTAGAGCTTGTTTGGGCGCTTTTGCAAAAATGATCAATAATAAGGACTAAATTGAAATTTTGCGTATTGTGATGGATGATTGATTTGATGGGCCCAGGAGGCTGTGATATGATTGAACTGTTGATGTATGGATTGTGATTATAGAAGTGCGTGTTTATCCATTTTGCAGGTTGGGTATGTCCTAGGTATAGTGGAGACTCTGCCAGATTTTCGGCACGACTTAGGATGTCATTGGTCTTTTTCTTTCTTTGTATTGAGTCGATTGTATTAAATCAATGTAATATGATTGTCAGGTGAGCCGATGACCTTCTTCCTCCGCCCGGCCGCCACAATAATTTGTCGTCAAGTCTGTGAGTAAAATATTAATTTTAATTGTAATTTCGATATTATTATATGTTCAGCATGCCCATGCATCACTTATATGCATATATTTATTTAGTTAAACTCTAGGCACGAATTATGTTGCATTCATAACTGTTAATGTGCCATGAATGTTGTTGTGGTAATTTGGAGCAGTGTGCGTGCGTTGGCGTGCGTGTGATGTGGTGTGGACTATGGATAGGACGGGGCAGTCACGGCTTGAGTAATTCGCTGGGACCCGATCCTTCGAGGGGTAGTCACGGCTTGAGTAATTCACTGGGACCCTCGATTTGGTTATTAAGTGGAAGTCCGAGCTTGAGTAATTCGCACCAAAGTTGGATTTAAGAGAGCTGTATAGGGGATCAGCTCCCATATGTTATGATTGATACTACAGGGTGTGTGAGTGCTCCAAATTACCTTTTTGATGTTATGATGTGAAAATGTTGTGTATGTTGCATTTCACTCTACAGGTTGCATTAGTTTCAGATAGTTATAGAGATTATAGTTAAGATTGATATTTTACTCTCTGAGTCGAACGCTCACTCCTGTTCAAAAATTTTTACAGGCCACAGGAGGATATTTTGTTCTGGGTTAACCTGCCTTTTTACCTCGCAGGTTGTTTATCAATATTGTGTAATTTTAATTACTCCTAGAATTTTCGCATGTGTTAGCAAAGAATTATTTGAAATTGGTCCGTAATATTATATTCATGTTGGACACGTAAACTTATTATTTTAAGTCTTTTTGATGGATTTGATGAGGTTGCTGAGCTGCCATTTTTTATTATGTTGATGAGTATGTGTAGGGTGAGCTGTGGTGCCCATTGGATTGTTTTTTGTGTTTACAGTCGGGTGAGTCGAAAACTCCCGTTGGAAAGTCCATTTTATGGCCGGACTCTGTCCGTTTGTTTTCTTGATATTGGGCCCAAATGGGCCTTAGAGTTGGGTTAATGAATAGTTAAGGCTTACTACGGGCCTCGGGGGCTTTAGGCTGGCCCAGGTCCTAGTGCCGGTCCGGCCCATTGGTTGGGTCGTGACAAGCTCTATTTTTTTAAGCTTGTCAAACATCACAATTTACATGTTTGGGTGTCTATCAGCTATCAACTAAATCCAACAGGTAAATCAAACACCCCCTTAATAAAAACTTTTTCCACTGTTCTCTAAAATTCCCTATCATTCTTTCTCTGCCAACTACTTTTGCTCCGGTTCCTCAGATCCACGTTTACAACAACAGAGTTGGCTGATTTAATATATATATTAAATTTAATTATAATAAATGTTAGATTTAATAATGGCTGGTGGAAATTCGATGAACATTATTTTAATGTAAGTTTAGCAATATCATAGCTCAAGTTAGTTCTAAAGATAACTGCATGTTGTAATGTAAGATTATTTACACCATAATTTAGTTTTATTATTTTGAACTTAAATTAATTAATAAGTTTAAAATATAAAATTAAATTATTTAATTAAAATAATTCGATCTATAATTCAAACTAATGAAAAGCATAAGGCATAGTATAATAATTATTCTGAAAGAGAGGCAATTAAGGTGGTTACGTGGATTACGGAAGTAGTTACAAAACAATGGGATGCTACCTAGTCGTTTCCTAAGAATAAGTAGCAGTGATGGCTGAGGTGGCGAAAGCGATGCCAGGAGTGGTTGCGATTTTAGTGGGCAAGTAACAGATGCGATAGTTATAATTGGATAAATCATATTTGTTCACCGATTTTCACTTGATGCAAGTTCTTGTTCATCAAACTAACTCAATTCTATAGATAGAGTATCAATAGAAAAGGTGTCCACATTAGCAATATAAAACCGGTCCCAAACCTACTCTATGTACACCCCTTGTTGCAATTGTATCTCCTCTTGCAAGTGCTGCATTTGTTGCTATTTTGATCATTCCTTTATCCACTTACTATCGTAAGAAGAGAAAAGACACGTTCCAGGCTCCAAGTTCCCTAGTAATTCACCGAAGAGATCCATCTGATTCAGATAACATGGTTAAGACTGTTGTTGCCAGTAACACCAACGGAAGCACTTCAACATTAACAGGGAGTGGTTCTGCAAGCAGAAATAGTAGTGGCATTGCTGAGTCCGATGTCATCGAAGCAGGAAATGTGGTCATATCAATTCAAGTTCTTCAAAACGTGACAAAGTATTTTTGCCCGGAGAATGAGCTTGGCCGTGGTGGCTTTGGAGTGGTTTATAAAGGGAATTGGATGATGGCACAAAAATAGCAGTAAAAGAATGGAGTCCGGTGTGATTAGCAGCAAAGCGTTGGATGAATTTCAGGCCGAGATTGCTGTTTTTCAAAGGTCCGACATCGTCATTTAGTATCACATTTGGGTTATTCAATTGCAGGCAATGAGAGAATCCTTTTTATGAGTATATGCCTCAAGGAGCTCTCAGTAAGCATCTTTCCACTGGAAAAGCCTGAAATTGGAGCCTCTTTCTTGGAAGAGGAGGCTAAATATTGCCTTGGATGTTGCTAGAGGAATGGAATATCTTCATAATCTAGCTCACAGAAGCTTCATACATGGACATCTTAAATCATCAAATATCTTACTTGGTGATGATTTCAGGGCAAAAGTTTCAGATTTTGGACTGGTAAAACTTGCTCCTGAAGGGGAGAAATCCATGCTGAACAGGCTTGCTGCGACTTTTGGATACTTGGCGCCAGAATATGCTGGTAAGAATATTATTCTGCATTCTTTGGATCTGCTGCAGTTACAATGTAACAGCTTAAGTGATATACATTTTATGAAAAACTCTTAACTCTTTCCCCCTGAAATTTCTAATGACTTTTAATTTGGAGCTAAATGGTAGTTATCAATATCGTTGAATCCATGCAGGTTTATGGGGATCAAATATATAATGTGATAAGCATACTGCCTCATGAGAATTATTCTACTTGATGTCATGATTTTGGTATTGAAGTAACTGGAAATTTGCTTTTTTTTTTTTCCTTATTGAAAATCATTAAAAGGTTTTATTTAGTTTTAATCACATGTTAAGGCAGTTCAGAAGAACTAAAAAAAAAATTGATGTAATTTTAAAATTTGATTGCTGTGAAAATTTCATGCTTATAAGACATGTAATCTTGATTAACAAATTGCAATTTTGGTCTTTATTCAATAGAAAATGACATTGCTAGAAGAATTCACCCAACCCATTAACCAACTCTCTCAAAAGTTTTTGGTTCACAGGGAGATTCTTTCCTGTAATGCTAGTTTAGTATAAACTTGAACTTCTTTATTCTACTTGAACTATGCCATTATCCTGGTGACACTGATTTTCTCATGCTGATTTTTGTAGTGACAGGAAAAGTCACAACCAAGGTTGATGTCTTCAGTTTTGGGGTTGTGTTAATGGAGCTGCTGACTGGGTTGATGGCACGTGATGAGGACAGACCAGAGGAAAGTCAGTACTTAGCTGCATGGTTCGGGCATATCAAATCAGATAAGCAGAAACTTAGGGCTGCCATTGACCCTGCCCTTGAAGTCAAAGATGAAACATTTGAAATTTCCATCATTGCTGAACTTGCTGGGCACTGCACAGCAAGAAAGCCCAGCCAAAGGCCGGATATGAGCCATGCAGTGAATGTACTAGCCCCTCTTGTTGAAAAATGGAAACCATTGGATGATGATATCGAAGAATATTGCGGTATTGATTATAGGCTTCCACTTAAGCAGATGGTGAAAGGCTGGCGGGAAGCAAAAGGGAAAGATTTCATTTATGTGGACCTAGAAGACAGCAAGAGTAGTATCCCAGCAAGGCCAACAGGCTTTGCAGAGCCTTTCACTTCCGCAGATGGTCGGTAAAAGAGGTTTTTTCACTACCTTTTTCTATCGGGTGTTCTTTTGGTAGGTAGTATGGTCTGTTGTTTTTGTTTCTGAATTTAATGTCAATATGCTGTGCTGTCAATGCTTATATGGTGGATTGTGCATTCCAAACGTTTATGAGCTTTTATGTAGGCTTTGAATTTTTAGTTGGTGAGATTGCTATTGGTGATGTAGATAGAGAATAATGATAAATGCAAACTTCTTGTTTGATTATTTCCTTGTCCTTCCATAGAGGTTATTGCAGTCTGCCATTGTTGCTGAATTGAGTTCTCATTTGAGCTTTAGATGAGTTCAGTGTGTGCATTTGGCTCTTCTCAATGAGATATTGATTCCAATATCAATCCACTTCCAGTGGCCATTGCCAATGCCTGACCCAAAAACATCATAG